>NC_135176.1:34716116-34721116 GCF_041146795.1 Maylandia zebra | reverse complement strand
CCAGTTGCACAGCACTTGACCAGCTTCTGTGTGTGTGTGTGTGTGTGTGTGTGTGTGACAGACAGACAGACAGACAGACAGAGAGGGAGATTCAAAGCATCAGGACCAGGAGATGACACAGTGCTCCAAAGGCCTGGTTCTGCTGCCTCCTCCTCCACCCACCTGCTGCAGACGCTTCTGTGAAGGGAAACTGCTACATGTTATGTCACCGATCCCTGCCATGCTGCGTGTCGAACGACCCGGCAGGGCCTGCTGAGTACAGTGGTGGTGGACCCAGGCCCTCTGCACCTTCCTTTCTCCGACTGGGACCGTTTTGTCCCATCCTTTTTGGTCCGATTCGCCATATCTCCAGAACCGAAGAAGCCATCGGCGTGGCCTCTTCGCCACAGCGTCCGGCACCCACCAAAACCCCCACCTAGACACCAACATCAGCCCTCTACACCTCTTACTTTTTCAGTTATTCCACTTTTGTCCCATCCTCTCCTGGCTTTTTCCCCATAACCTATCATTTAAGCCTCATCATACCTGCCGTGGGCCACTGGAGGGAGACAAATCACCATGCACTAAAATTCAAATTTTGCACTGCAAACCTCACAGTGTCTGTGTCTGTGTGTGTGTGTGTGTGTGTGTGTGTGCGCGCTTTGGTGTGTGTGTGTGTGTGTGCGCGCTTTGGTGTGTGTGCTTTGGTGTGTGTGTGTGTGTGTGTGTGTGACAGAGAGAGAGAGAGAGAGAGTGACACTTGCTGTGTATTTAAGAAACAAACGCTCAAAGAAACCAAACAGAATGACACAGGCAGAAAGACACTGTTTTATTTTGGTAACCAATGATGCATTTCTTATCCCCTTGTACAGGGCCTTTTATGACAGGAACAGGAACCACAGAGCGTCAGCCGCACACATCGAAGCTGCACAGGGCACACGCGGCACCACGCAGAATAAATGACGTTCCTGGGCCAAGGCCGAAGCCCAGCCACCCGCTGCCTCCTCGCCGCCTCCTCCTGGGACCTTCAAGGACCACCCACCAGCCACTGGTACACATTCCAATCTTACACAATGGCCCCAGCATCACAGGGCATCTCCTGACATTAAAATCTATCCTGATTTCTGTTGTTTTTCCCTCATCTCTGAGCCGCTGAGTGTGAGTGTGTGTGTGTGTGTGTGTGTGTGTGTGTGTGTGTGTGTGTGTGTGTGTGTGTGTGTGTCTCTCTCTCTTTTACACAAAAAACACATGTCAGTTGTTAAGGAAAATGTTATAAAACACTTCTTCAGTAAAGACTCAGAGAAGAGAAACACACAGAACTTCTTGCTAGCAAGGGCAGCCTCCACTCTAAGAGACTCCAGTGAGAGAACTGCCCCGGTCTTTATTTTATACTCCATTGAGCGTGTGTGTGTGCGTGTGTGTTGACAGAGAGAGAGAGAGAGAGACAGAGAGAGAGAGAGAGAGGGAGAGATACAAAGGAATGTAATTCAAATTTTGCACTTCAGACCTTACAGTGTGTGTGTGTGTGTGTGTGTGTGTGTGTGTGTGTGTGTGTGTGTGTGTGTGTTGACAGAGAGAGAGAGAGAGAGAGAGAGACAGAGAGAGAGAGAGAGAGAGAGAGAGGGAGAGATACAAAGGAATGTAATTCAAATTTTGCACTTCAGACCTTACAGTGTGTGTGTGTGTGTGTGTGTGTGTGTGTCTGTCTTTTACACAAAAAATGCACTTGCAACAACTTTAATATGGAATGTACTGGACTTCCCAGCTAGGCGCCCTCCTGTGGATGACAGGTGCAATTGATTGTCAAAAGCAGATATCTAACAGCTTCTGACACTTTGTACCGCATTGAGCCAGCAGAGGGAGCCCCCCTGGTTCAATCCCAGTTGCACAGCAGTTGTGACCAGCTTCTGTCTGTGTGCTTTGGTGTGTGTGAGTGTGTGTGTGTGTGTGTGTGTTGACAGAGAGAGAGAGAGAGAGACAGAGAGAGAGAGAGAGAGAGAGAGAGAGAGAGAGGGAGAGACAAAGGAATGTAATTCAAATTTTGCACTTCAGACCTTACTGTGTGTGTGTGTGTGTGTGTGTGTGTGTGTGTGTGTGTGTGTGTGTGTGTGTTGACAGAGAGAGAGAGAGAGAGACAGAGAGAGAGAGAGAGAGAGAGAGAGAGAGAGAGGGAGAGATACAAAGGAATGTAATTCAAATTTTGCACTTCAGACCTTACTGTGTGTGTGTGTGTGTGTGTGTGTGTGTGTGTGTGTGTGTGTGTGTGTCTGTCTTTTACACAAAAAATGCACTTGCAACAACTTTAATATGGAATGTACTGGACTTCCCAGCTAGGCGCCCTCCTGTGGACGACAGGTGCAATCCCAGTTGCACAGCACTTGACCAGCTTCTGTGTGTGTGTGTGTGTGTGTGACAGACAGACAGACAGACAGACAGAGAGGGAGATTCAAAGCATCAGGACCAGGAGATGACACAGTGCTCCAAAGGCCTGGTTCTGCTGCCTCCTCCTCCACCCACCTGCTGCAGACGCTTCTGTGAAGGGAAACTGCTACATGTTATGTCACCGATCCCTGCCATGCTGCGTGTCGAACGACCCGGCAGGGCCTGCTGAGTACAGTGGTGGTGGAATCGGCCCGATCGGACACTCCTATCTGCCACTTTGACCTTTTTATTCCGTCAAATTTGGACCCATTTACACCAAGTCCAGAACCGTTGGTGCTATCGACATGGGGTCTTCACCAGGGTGTCCGGAGCACCCCGAAACCCCCCCGTAGACACCACTTTCATCCCTCTACGACACTTACTTTCCCAGTTATTCCATTTTATTCCGTCAAGCTCTGGCTATTACCCCCTAACCCTAACCAACCCTCATCATACCTGCATTTGTCCACTGGAGGGAGACAAAAACACCAAGCTCTGAGATTCAAATTTTGAACTGCAGACCTCACAGTGTCTGTGTGTGTGTGTGTGTGTGTGTGTGTGTGTGTGTGTGTGTGTGTGTGTGTGTGTGTGTGTGTGTGTGTGACAGAGAGAGAGAGAGAGTGACACTTGCTGTGTATTTAAGAAACAAACGCTCAAAGAAACCAAACAGAATGACACAGGCAGAAAGACACTGTTTTATTTTGGTAACCAATGATGCATTTCTTCTCCCCTTGTACAGTACACCCTGAAGCCGTGTGTGGACCAGGAGATCAGCAGAACAGGAACCACAGAGCGTCAGCGGCAGACATCCAAGCTGCACAGGGCACACGCAGCACCAGGCAGAATTAATGACGTCCCTGATCCACAGCTCAAGCCCAGCCACCCGCTGCCTCCTCGCCGCCTCCTCCCGGGACCTTCAAGGACCACCCACCAGCCACTGGTACACATTCCAATCTTACACAATGGCCCCAGCATCACAGGGCATCTCCTGACATTAAAATCTATCCTGATTTCTGTTGTTTTTCCCTCATCTCTGAGCCTGTGAGTGTGTGTGTGTGTGTGTGTGTGTGTGTGTGTGTGTGTGTGTGTGTGTGTGTGTGTGTGTGTCTCTCTCTCTTTTACACAAAAAACACATGTCAGTTGTTAAGGAAAATGTTATAAAACACTTCTTCAGTAAAGACTCAGAGAAGAGAAACACACAGAACTTCTTGCTAGCAAGGGCAGCCTCCACTCTAAGAGACTCCAGTGAGAGAACTGCCCCGGTCTTTATTTTATACTCCATTGAGTGTGTGTGTGTGTGTGTGTGTGTGTGTGTGTGTGTGTGTGTGTGTGTGTTGACAGAGAGAGAGAGAGAGAGAGAGAGAGACAGAGAGAGAGAGAGAGAGAGAGAGAGGGAGAGATACAAAGGAATGTAATTCAAATTTTGCACTTCAGACCTTACAGTGTGTGTGTGTGTGTGTGTGTGTGTGTGTGTGTGTGTGTGTGTGTCTGTCTTTTACACAAAAAATGCACTTGCAACAACTTTAATATGGAATGTACTGGACTTCCCAGCTAGGCGCCCTCCTGTGGATGACAGGTGCAATTGATTGTCAAAAGCAGATATCTAACAGCTTCTGACACTTTGTACCGCATTGAGCCAGCAGAGGGAGCCCCCCTGGTTCAATCCCAGTTGCACAGCAGTTGTGACCAGCTTCTGTCTGTGTGCTTTGGTGTGTGTGAGTGTGTGTGTGTGTGTGTGTGTTGACAGAGAGAGAGAGAGAGAGACAGAGAGAGAGAGAGAGAGAGAGAGAGAGAGAGGGAGAGATACAAAGGAATGTAATTCAAATTTTGCACTTCAGACCTTACTGTGTGTGTGTGTGTGTGTGTGTGTGTGTCTGTCTTTTACACAAAAAATGCACTTGCAACAACTTTAATATGGAATGTACTGGACTTCCCAGCTAGGCGCCCTCCTGTGGACGACAGGTGCAATCCCAGTTGCACAGCACTTGACCAGCTTCTGTGTGTGTGTGTGTGTGTGTGTGTGTGTGACAGACAGACAGACAGACAGACAGAGAGGGAGATTCAAAGCATCAGGACCAGGAGATGACACAGTGCTCCAAAGGCCTGGTTCTGCTGCCTCCTCCTCCACCCACCTGCTGCAGACGCTTCTGTGAAGGGAAACTGCTACATGTTATGTCACCGATCCCTGCCATGCTGCGTGTCGAACGACCCGGCAGGGCCTGCTGAGTACAGTGGTGGTGGACCCAGGCCCTCTGCACCTTCCTTTCTCCGACTGGGACCGTTTTGTCCCATCCTTTTTGGTCCGATTCGCCATATCTCCAGAACCGAAGAAGCCATCGGCGTGGCCTCTTCGCCACAGCGTCCGGCACCCACCAAAACCCCCACCTAGACACCAACATCAGCCCTCTACACCTCTTACTTTTTCAGTTATTCCACTTTTGTCCCATCCTCTCCTGGCTTTTTCCCCATAACCTATCATTTAAGCCTCATCATACCTGCCGTGGGCCACTGGAGGGAGACAAATCACCATGCACTAAAATTCAAATTTTGCACTGCAAACCTCACAGTGTCTGTGTCTGTGTGTGTGTGTGTGTGTGTGT
>NC_135176.1:34671116-34713616 GCF_041146795.1 Maylandia zebra | reverse complement strand
AAGGAAGAGTATAAAAGGCCCAGAGTGGCAAATCTGAACTCAAAAGCGGGTGGGCCAGCCTGAAGAAGGCTCAGAGAAGCCGAAACGTCGCGAAGGCCCACCGCAGTGCACTACACCCGCTTAAGGGTAATTTTTTGATCAGGGGGCACCAATACCAGTCCCAGTGATGGACCGTGCACTTAGGTTCCGGCATAGCCGGGCCTAGTCTTCCCCACACCCTAACCAGCCTGTGCCTCCTGGGATTGGTGGTGCCCCTGCCCATTTCCTCTCTCCCTCATTGTGGGGAGCCCCCCACCCACTACCTTATCCTTACCCTAACCCCTTTGCCCCCCTCCCCCCTCCCCCTCTAGCCCTGACCCTAAGGGAACTTTAAAAGCCTAACTAAAAGGAGAAAAAGACAAGAAAGTTCAGAAAGAAAGAACAGAGTACACAAGGAAAGGATTTACAGGAAGGGGGTGCCATAAAAGAGAAATATAGACCACGGACGGGATGTCTAAAGAGAAGGGGGTGCCATTTAAAGAAATATGAGAAAGAATAAAGAAAAGAATACAAGAGAAATAAGGAGAAATAATAAAGAAACACAGAAAGAGTAAAGAACTACAGAATACAAAGAGAAAGATAAAGAAACACAGAAAGAATAAAGAACAAGAATAAAGAATAACAGAAATACAAAGGGAAGGATAAAGAAAAACAGAAAGATAAAGAACAACAGAAAAAGATAGAAAAAGGGAGAGCTAAAGCAGCCAAAGCTGAGAACAAGAAAAAAACTAAGAAACAGAAAAAGTTAATAAGAACAGAAAAAGAAAAAAAAGGAAGAGTATAAAAGGCCCAGAGTGGCAAATCTGAACTCAAAAGCGGGTGGGCCAGCCTGAAGAAGGCTCAGAGAAGCCGAAACGTCGCGAAGGCCCACCGCAGTGCACTACACCCGCTTAAGGGTAATTTTTTGATCAGGGGGCACCAATACCAGTCCCAGTGATGGACCGTGCACTTAGGTTCCGGCATAGCCGGGCCTAGTCTTCCCCACACCCTAACCAGCCTGTGCCTCCTGGGATTGGTGGTGCCCCTGCCCATTTCCTCTCTCCCTCATTGTGGGGAGCCCCCCACCCACTACCTTATCCTTACCCTAACCCCTTTGCCCCCCTCCCCCCTCCCCCTCTAGCCCTGACCCTAAGGGAACTTTAAAAGCCTAACTAAAAGGAGAAAAAGACAAGAAAGTTCAGAAAGAAAGAACAGAGTACACAAGGAAAGGATTTACAGGAAGGGGGTGCCATAAAAGAGAAATATAGACCACGGACGGGATGTCTAAAGAGAAGGGGGTGCCATTTAAAGAAATATGAGAAAGAATAAAGAAAAGAATACAAGAGAAATAAGGAGAAATAATAAAGAAACACAGAAAGAGTAAAGAACTACAGAATACAAAGAGAAAGATAAAGAAACACAGAAAGAATAAAGAACAAGAATAAAGAATAACAGAAATACAAAGGGAAGGATAAAGAAAAACAGAAAGATAAAGAACAACAGAAAAAGATAGAAAAAGGGAGAGCTAAAGCAGCCAAAGCTGAGAACAAGAAAAAAACTAAGAAACAGAAAAAGTTAATAAGAACAGAAAAAGAAAAAAAAGGAAGAGTATAAAAGGCCCAGAGTGGCAAATCTGAACTCAAAAGCGGGTGGGCCAGCCTGAAGAAGGCTCAGAGAAGCCGAAACGTCGCGAAGGCCCACCGCAGTGCACTACACCCGCTTAAGGGTAATTTTTTGATCAGGGGGCACCAATACCAGTCCCAGTGATGGACCGTGCACTTAGGTTCCGGCATAGCCGGGCCTAGTCTTCCCCACACCCTAACCAGCCTGTGCCTCCTGGGATTGGTGGTGCCCCTGCCCATTTCCTCTCTCCCTCATTGTGGGGAGCCCCCCACCCACTACCTTATCCTTACCCTAACCCCTTTGCCCCCCTCCCCCCTCCCCCTCTAGCCCTGACCCTAAGGGAACTTTAAAAGCCTAACTAAAAGGAGAAAAAGACAAGAAAGTTCAGAAAGAAAGAACAGAGTACACAAGGAAAGGATTTACAGGAAGGGGGTGCCATAAAAGAGAAATATAGACCACGGACGGGATGTCTAAAGAGAAGGGGGTGCCATTTAAAGAAATATGAGAAAGAATAAAGAAAAGAATACAAGAGAAATAAGGAGAAATAATAAAGAAACACAGAAAGAGTAAAGAACTACAGAATACAAAGAGAAAGATAAAGAAACACAGAAAGAATAAAGAACAAGAATGAAGAATAACAGAAATACAAAGGGAAGGATAAAGAAAAACAGAAAGATAAAGAACAACAGAAAAAGATAGAAAAAGGGAGAGCTAAAGCAGCCAAAGCTGAGAACAAGAAAAAAACTAAGAAACAGAAAAAGTTAATAAGAACAGAAAAAGGAAAAAAAAGGAAGAGTATAAAAGGCCCAGAGTGGCAAATCTGAACTCAAAAGCGGGTGGGCCAGCCTGAAGAAGGCTCAGAGAAGCCGAAACGTCGCGAAGGCCCACCGCAGTGCACTACACCCGCTTAAGGGTAATTTTTTGATCAGGGGGCACCAATACCAGTCCCAGTGATGGACCGTGCACTTAGGTTCCGGCATAGCCGGGCCTAGTCTTCCCCACACCCTAACCAGCCTGTGCCTCCTGGGATTGGTGGTGCCCCTGCCCATTTCCTCTCTCCCTCATTGTGGGGAGCCCCCCACCCACTACCTTATCCTTACCCTAACCCCTTTGCCCCCCTCCCCCCTCCCCCTCTAGCCCTGACCCTAAGGGAACTTTAAAAGCCTAACTAAAAGGAGAAAAAGACAAGAAAGTTCAGAAAGAAAGAACAGAGTACACAAGGAAAGGATTTACAGGAAGGGGGTGCCATAAAAGAGAAATATAGACCACGGACGGGATGTCTAAAGAGAAGGGGGTGCCATTTAAAGAAATATGAGAAAGAATAAAGAAAAGAATACAAGAGAAATAAGGAGAAATAATAAAGAAACACAGAAAGAGTAAAGAACTACAGAATACAAAGAGAAAGATAAAGAAACACAGAAAGAATAAAGAACAAGAATAAAGAATAACAGAAATACAAAGGGAAGGATAAAGAAAAACAGAAAGATAAAGAACAACAGAAAAAGATAGAAAAAGGGAGAGCTAAAGCAGCCAAAGCTGAGAACAAGAAAAAAACTAAGAAACAGAAAAAGTTAATAAGAACAGAAAAAGAAAAAAAAGGAAGAGTATAAAAGGCCCAGAGTGGCAAATCTGAACTCAAAAGCGGGTGGGCCAGCCTGAAGAAGGCTCAGAGAAGCCGAAACGTCGCGAAGGCCCACCGCAGTGCACTACACCCGCTTAAGGGTAATTTTTTGATCAGGGGGCACCAATACCAGTCCCAGTGATGGACCGTGCACTTAGGTTCCGGCATAGCCGGGCCTAGTCTTCCCCACACCCTAACCAGCCTGTGCCTCCTGGGATTGGTGGTGCCCCTGCCCATTTCCTCTCTCCCTCATTGTGGGGAGCCCCCCACCCACTACCTTATCCTTACCCTAACCCCTTTGCCCCCCTCCCCCCTCCCCCTCTAGCCCTGACCCTAAGGGAACTTTAAAAGCCTAACTAAAAGGAGAAAAAGACAAGAAAGTTCAGAAAGAAAGAACAGAGTACACAAGGAAAGGATTTACAGGAAGGGGGTGCCATAAAAGAGAAATATAGACCACGGACGGGATGTCTAAAGAGAAGGGGGTGCCATTTAAAGAAATATGAGAAAGAATAAAGAAAAGAATACAAGAGAAATAAGGAGAAATAATAAAGAAACACAGAAAGAGTAAAGAACTACAGAATACAAAGAGAAAGATAAAGAAACACAGAAAGAATAAAGAACAAGAATAAAGAATAACAGAAATACAAAGGGAAGGATAAAGAAAAACAGAAAGATAAAGAACAACAGAAAAAGATAGAAAAAGGGAGAGCTAAAGCAGCCAAAGCTGAGAACAAGAAAAAAACTAAGAAACAGAAAAAGTTAATAAGAACAGAAAAAGAAAAAAAAGGAAGAGTATAAAAGGCCCAGAGTGGCAAATCTGAACTCAAAAGCGGGTGGGCCAGCCTGAAGAAGGCTCAGAGAAGCCGAAACGTCGCGAAGGCCCACCGCAGTGCACTACACCCGCTTAAGGGTAATTTTTTGATCAGGGGGCACCAATACCAGTCCCAGTGATGGACCGTGCACTTAGGTTCCGGCATAGCCGGGCCTAGTCTTCCCCACACCCTAACCAGCCTGTGCCTCCTGGGATTGGTGGTGCCCCTGCCCATTTCCTCTCTCCCTCATTGTGGGGAGCCCCCCACCCACTACCTTATCCTTACCCTAACCCCTTTGCCCCCCTCCCCCCTCCCCCTCTAGCCCTGACCCTAAGGGAACTTTAAAAGCCTAACTAAAAGGAGAAAAAGACAAGAAAGTTCAGAAAGAAAGAACAGAGTACACAAGGAAAGGATTTACAGGAAGGGGGTGCCATAAAAGAGAAATATAGACCACGGACGGGATGTCTAAAGAGAAGGGGGTGCCATTTAAAGAAATATGAGAAAGAATAAAGAAAAGAATACAAGAGAAATAAGGAGAAATAATAAAGAAACACAGAAAGAGTAAAGAACTACAGAATACAAAGAGAAAGATAAAGAAACACAGAAAGAATAAAGAACAAGAATAAAGAATAACAGAAATACAAAGGGAAGGATAAAGAAAAACAGAAAGATAAAGAACAACAGAAAAAGATAGAAAAAGGGAGAGCTAAAGCAGCCAAAGCTGAGAACAAGAAAAAAACTAAGAAACAGAAAAAGTTAATAAGAACAGAAAAAGAAAAAAAAGGAAGAGTATAAAAGGCCCAGAGTGGCAAATCTGAACTCAAAAGCGGGTGGGCCAGCCTGAAGAAGGCTCAGAGAAGCCGAAACGTCGCGAAGGCCCACCGCAGTGCACTACACCCGCTTAAGGGTAATTTTTTGATCAGGGGGCACCAATACCAGTCCCAGTGATGGACCGTGCACTTAGGTTCCGGCATAGCCGGGCCTAGTCTTCCCCACACCCTAACCAGCCTGTGCCTCCTGGGATTGGTGGTGCCCCTGCCCATTTCCTCTCTCCCTCATTGTGGGGAGCCCCCCACCCACTACCTTATCCTTACCCTAACCCCTTTGCCCCCCTCCCCCCTCCCCCTCTAGCCCTGACCCTAAGGGAACTTTAAAAGCCTAACTAAAAGGAGAAAAAGACAAGAAAGTTCAGAAAGAAAGAACAGAGTACACAAGGAAAGGATTTACAGGAAGGGGGTGCCATAAAAGAGAAATATAGACCACGGACGGGATGTCTAAAGAGAAGGGGGTGCCATTTAAAGAAATATGAGAAAGAATAAAGAAAAGAATACAAGAGAAATAAGGAGAAATAATAAAGAAACACAGAAAGAGTAAAGAACTACAGAATACAAAGAGAAAGATAAAGAAACACAGAAAGAATAAAGAACAAGAATAAAGAATAACAGAAATACAAAGGGAAGGATAAAGAAAAACAGAAAGATAAAGAACAACAGAAAAAGATAGAAAAAGGGAGAGCTAAAGCAGCCAAAGCTGAGAACAAGAAAAAAACTAAGAAACAGAAAAAGTTAATAAGAACAGAAAAAGAAAAAAAAGGAAGAGTATAAAAGGCCCAGAGTGGCAAATCTGAACTCAAAAGCGGGTGGGCCAGCCTGAAGAAGGCTCAGAGAAGCCGAAACGTCGCGAAGGCCCACCGCAGTGCACTACACCCGCTTAAGGGTAATTTTTTGATCAGGGGGCACCAATACCAGTCCCAGTGATGGACCGTGCACTTAGGTTCCGGCATAGCCGGGCCTAGTCTTCCCCACACCCTAACCAGCCTGTGCCTCCTGGGATTGGTGGTGCCCCTGCCCATTTCCTCTCTCCCTCATTGTGGGGAGCCCCCCACCCACTACCTTATCCTTACCCTAACCCCTTTGCCCCCCTCCCCCCTCCCCCTCTAGCCCTGACCCTAAGGGAACTTTAAAAGCCTAACTAAAAGGAGAAAAAGACAAGAAAGTTCAGAAAGAAAGAACAGAGTACACAAGGAAAGGATTTACAGGAAGGGGGTGCCATAAAAGAGAAATATAGACCACGGACGGGATGTCTAAAGAGAAGGGGGTGCCATTTAAAGAAATATGAGAAAGAATAAAGAAAAGAATACAAGAGAAATAAGGAGAAATAATAAAGAAACACAGAAAGAGTAAAGAACTACAGAATACAAAGAGAAAGATAAAGAAACACAGAAAGAATAAAGAACAAGAATAAAGAATAACAGAAATACAAAGGGAAGGATAAAGAAAAACAGAAAGATAAAGAACAACAGAAAAAGATAGAAAAAGGGAGAGCTAAAGCAGCCAAAGCTGAGAACAAGAAAAAAACTAAGAAACAGAAAAAGTTAATAAGAACAGAAAAAGAAAAAAAAGGAAGAGTATAAAAGGCCCAGAGTGGCAAATCTGAACTCAAAAGCGGGTGGGCCAGCCTGAAGAAGGCTCAGAGAAGCCGAAACGTCGCGAAGGCCCACCGCAGTGCACTACACCCGCTTAAGGGTAATTTTTTGATCAGGGGGCACCAATACCAGTCCCAGTGATGGACCGTGCACTTAGGTTCCGGCATAGCCGGGCCTAGTCTTCCCCACACCCTAACCCCCCTAACCCTAACCCTAACCCTACAACTGTAAAGTGGGGAGGTTTTATTTCACCTGTAGTGAAGTGACCGTTAACTCTAAACGGGAAGTGAGAGGTGGCGTTGGATCTGAGCGAGGCATCGGTTTGTGCACCTAAACCCTCTTGTTTTTTGAGTCTTCACCGACCAACAGACACTGACGCGGGGACGCCCGTGTTCGGTGGGACTACCATATTGTTCGGGTCTAGGATGGAGGCACACCGGTCGGAAACGCCACGACTGCCAGAAAACGACATGCAGGAGGGCGGATGGACGTTTCCACGCCACCAGCGAAGAGCACGGAGGAGGCAGAGATCACTGAGCCTGAATCGAGTGGTCCAACAAACACAAAGAAACTCAGGTGAGCTCCCCACTGACAAATATAAGGTACAAAACAATAACTTTGAAACCTTAGGTGAAAGTTTGTCTGGTGATGGTCTGGCTATGCATGCTGGAGGTCGGGAGGGGACGAGGCACGGGGAGGGATGGGGTCGCCCGAACATGAGACGTGTCAGACAACAAGGAGGACAAGATGCTCCCGCACCAAAGCGTGCACTTGATGCCGACACAAGGAAGAGTGCGAAGAATATATTTAAATTAATACGGACAGTACACCATAAAAGTGTGATTGTAGAGGCACGCGACACGGGCTTATACCCCAGGGGTATGATAAAACAGGTGTCCAGGCTCTCTAGTTTTATAAAACCGGCTGTGCCCACAGAACAAGTTAGGAGGCAACTTGATCAAAACACAGACTCTTGGATGTCTAAAAACTTAGATATTCTTTATGATCATTATGCCACTATCATTGAATCTTTAAAAGAAACTAGAAAGACTGAGGTGTCATTTCAGGTGGCAAAGATGTGGGCTTTTAAAAGATACGGGGCTCGCTTACGTGTTTCTACAATGTCAACAGTTGAAACTCTGCTTAAATCGTCAGGGGAAGAGGGTGGAGGGAGGGCCCGTTCGGAGGCCGGCCACACACGGGAACAGAATACAGTACAGAGGGGGGGAAGATCGGGGGTAATGCCGATTGATTTGAGAGATGATAATGAATTTCCGCCCTTACCTACAGTGGTTAAAAACCAGACTGCTAGCAGCAGTAATATACAAAATGTTTCCTATCAGAAAAACCTATCGTTGGGAAAAAGGAAAACTATTGTAGAAGAGCTGAATGAGCTTCAGACTGTGAATGCCCGTGCGCCGGCCACCGCGGGAGCTCTCCCGAAGGGGAGAAATGTAGATGGGGGGAAGACGGGAGAGGGTGGGAGTAGGGTGGAGATAACAGCCAGAATTAGATCAAACGTGGTGGTTGATTTAGATGAAACCGATGACATTCTGCCTGCCTCTTTGTGCTCTCCCCCTGTGCGTCCTAGAAATATTGTGCGCTGTGACTTGCCCTTAACGGCCGCGAACAGGTTGACATCTGAGCCTGCCACCCCTTCAGTTTCCTGCTCCACGTCTCGCGCAGGAGACCGGACGAATGGTCCGGACCCTATAATGAAACAACAAAAGCGAGTAAAAATCCAAACCTCTGCTAAAACAGGTGACAAGGTAGTGGGTGAAATGACGATTGAGGCCCTGCAACAGCAGGAGCCGGCGGGAAACCTGAGCAGTGACTCATTGGACCGCTCTGATCCCCACTATTATAATATTAAGAGTAATTTTCACCTGAATGAGGAGGATAATGAGAGCGAGGGCTCGGTGGCAGAATTTAAAACCGTGCGGCAAATAGAGCAGAGGGAGTCTCATAGCGGGCGCGGGCTTACGGGAAAGGGAGAGCCGGTCGGGGCGGAGGCGGAGACGAGGGGCGCAGAGGGGGGTTACCATACACCTACGTACCATCGGGCGAGACCTAGTAGGAAATTACAGGATTGGAGAATTAAAGTTGATAAACCGGTAGTTTTCTTGGGGGACTCCAATCTAAATAGAATACCCCCCTTCGAGAATGATCAGATTCAGGTGGAGAGCTACCCGGGTGCGAACTTTTACCATTTCTTCAACCTGTTGGAAATGACGCCGGTGTGTGAAATTGCGGAAATGGTGATCTTGTCTGTAGGCCTTAATAATAAGGATCAGGACCCCCAGAAAACCTCAATTAAACAACTACGAAAGGTGGTGAATGGGGCGAAAGCCGCGTTTCCGAATGCGGACATTTTTGTAGCCCACATTCACTTTTCCAGATCACTATCCAAACTCCAACAGTCAAATCTCACTATGATCAATAACTTCATCAGTACACATTATAATTATTTACCGTGTATACCTCAACAATACTTCCATACCACAGCTGATGGCATTCATTGGACGAGTGAGACGGCTAAAAGTATCTTTGACAGCTGGTGTGAAGGCCTGCGACTCAGCGTGGGTCTTACGATGTAGTATTGTGGGCTAATGTATGTGGGGGGAATTTGGGCCTGTTTGGGAGTGCGCTTGCAGCAACACCGGTATGCCACACGGGCAGATCAGCTGCGCTCCACAGTGGCCACTCACTTCAGGGAACGCACAGAGGAGGCCCTGAGCATCGTGAGCCTACAGGCCAACCCGGGCTGGTCGGTCGGTCAGCGGAGTAAGATGGAGAGAGTTTGATGCCAGGATGTTATTGTCATCTTTAAATATTTCTTTTGTGGGTATAGAATTTTTAGTACGATTGGTATTTCTTTGATGTTGTCAATATTAAATATATGCAGTATATGGTTTGGAATAATTAATTAAGACTCCAATGTCTGAGGGAGGGAGAATCCTTAGAATTACAGGTCAGGCTTTGAAAGTATGGTGAGAAATAAAGAAAGTTCAAAAAGAAAAAATGGTCTGGAAACCTGTTGTTTGTTTTATAACATAGAAGTTCTGTGAACAGATCATATGGGTATTTCTAAGCAAAATGTCACCGGGAAAAAAAAAAAAAAAAAAAAAAAAAAATAATACAAAGACTACTTGTCAATGTTGAGTATGTTTCCCTGATAGCCATAAGTCCCCATGACAGAACTGCATGGAGGTTGTTTTGAACAGAGTGTAACACTAACAGTGTGAGGTTTCATTATAATTACTAACTGCATGGAGTGTGATTATTGTTGAAAATGAATAAGAAAATCAAAAACGATAAAAACCCTTTCTCTTGGAGGTCACATCCCCTCCAGGGAGTCATGGGAGAAATATGGCTTTGGGACCTTTTTTAGTATTGGTGACAGGGCTGGAACTTTCAATGAGTCTGCCTTATGGCCTGGGGGGAATAAAGACATTGGGGGACGGTTTTATGATTGACAACATATGGAAGAAGGTACAAGACGCACCCAAGAAGAAGAGGAGTATGCTGGAGAGAAGGAGAAGAGCGGAGTAAGTGGAGATGGGATGCTTCAGTAATTCCTAGGACCGTGCACCAAAGTTTGAATTAAAAAACATCTAAGCTATAGTTTCCTAATACCTAACTAGCCTGTGCCAGGAATTTGTATCTGACATCCATCCACGATTCCTAAAAGGACCTCTTAGTAAACAGACTGACTACTCCTTGAAACATAAAACAGCATCTCCTTGGGACAAATGGAGATTACTGAGTTTATTGAATTGTTTTTTTTCAAAAAGATCTAATAATCTGAACTTAACAATTTCCTTTTTTTTGTATCTTCATTTGTGTATAACCTGTGGGATGAGCCTATCCAGGCCACTGAACCCTAAATCTAACCAGTTTGCCTTAAGAAATTGTCCCTAGAATGTGGATAATTTGGAGGATGGTCTTAACCAGACACATGGCCCTAAACCTAACCACCTTGGCTTGGCAGACACTATTAAAACTGGAGAATTAAAAGGGAGGATGACCCTGCCCAGGCCGTATGACCCTAAACTTAACATCTTGGGGGAAATATTAACAGTTGGTAACTGTATTTGGGAAACCTAAACCTCATAGTGGGGAGTTAATTTCTTAAAAATGCCAAGCATTTGGGGTAAGGTGGCCATGAAATAAGAATTAATTTACCCTCTTATTTATTTTGAGGCCTCCGCTGACCGACTGGACCTTTTACCTGATTTCGTTGTAGTGAGGTCCTCCCCCCCATCATCTATTGGGGAGTATAATGGCTGTCCTAGTGCAATAAGATAAGCAGCCTTTTAAGTGGTGGTTTTCGTTGATTGTTTATGCAATTACTCTTAAAAAACCATTCTTAATATAGGGTCCTTGTTATTATGGGTTGCTTTACATAGCCTTTTTATTTATGAAGGTGAATATGGGTTGATTGTTTATTTAGTTTTTATAGAGTTTTCTATGTATTTTCCCTTTTTTTTCTTTCCCTGTTTTTCACGTTCCTGCTCCGGATGTTACCCGTTGTCGGGTTCTCCCCCTGGTCCGTGACAGCCCTAAGACTCCCTCCGGACCCCACCCCCTTACCTAGTTTTTTATTATAATTTTCTCTCCATCCCCATTTGACCTATATTTTTCTTAATTTTAGTTTTTTTTCCATCCCTCTTGCTTTTCAGAAGATATTATTTTGTGTTCACCTTCTTTCTCATAAAATAATGTCTTTTTATATGTTTACATATATACATATATTTTATTAAACCATCCTCAGCAGGATGTTGTTTTTAATCATAACAGATTATATCATGGTCTTATATTCTTTTTACAATTTTTTATGGTTATTTTAATTTTCTCTTATTAATTCCATATGATATTTTAAAGGTTTTTATTCTTATTTTTAATTTTGTTGTTCTTTTAGAGAGAGGCCTGGACACCTTTTATTGGGGAGGGATTTGGTCACATGTAATACCCATGTAACCTATGATTACCAATCCTGGGAGGGGCCCAGGACTTGGGCATCTCCCAGGAAATATGTTTAAATGCCTCGCTCCTTCCGGACACCTAGTAGCATGTATCCCTCTGAAGAAGCGGTAACTCCGCGAAACGTCAGGGACGCCAGACCAAACTTATTGGAAGAAAGGCGACTTTTTTTTAGCCCTTCCAGAGATGGGCGACAAGTAACTTTGTTCAGCCCAGTCACATGAAAGACTATTTTAATTGACAAACTTTTTTTACAACTGTAAAGTGGGGAGTTTTTATTTCACCTGTAGTGAAGTGACCGTTAACTCTAAACGGGAAGTGAGAGGTGGCGTTGGATCTGAGCGAGGCATCGGTTTGTGCACCTAAACCCTCTTGTTTTTTGAGTCTTCACCGACCAACAGACACTGACGCGGGGACGCCCGTGTTCGGTGGGACTACCATATTGTTCGGGTCTAGGATGGAGGCACACCGGTCGGAAACGCCACGACTGCCAGAAAACGACATGCAGGAGGGCGGATGGACGTTTCCACGCCACCAGCGAAGAGCACGGAGGAGGCAGAGATCACTGAGCCTGAATCGAGTGGTCCAACAAACACAAAGAAACTCAGGTGAGCTCCCCACTGACAAATATAAGGTACAAAACAATAACTTTGAAACCTTAGGTGAAAGTTTGTCTGGTGATGGTCTGGCTATGCATGCTGGGGGTCGGGAGGGGACGAGGCACGGGGAGGGATGGGGTCGCCCGAACATGAGACGTGTCAGACAACAAGGAGGACAAGATGCTCCCGCACCAAAGCGTGCACTTGATGCCGACACAAGGAAGAGTGCGAAGAATATATTTAAATTAATACGGACAGTACACCATAAAAGTGTGATTGTAGAGGCACGCGACACGGGCTTATACCCCAGGGGTATGATAAAACAGGTGTCCAGGCTCTCTAGTTTTATAAAACCGGCTGTGCCCACAGAACAAGTTAGGAGGCAACTTGATCAAAACACAGACTCTTGGATGTCTAAAAACTTAGATATTCTTTATGATCATTATGCCACTATCATTGAATCTTTAAAAGAAACTAGAAAGACTGAGGTGTCATTTCAGGTGGCAAAGACGTGGGCTTTTAAAAGATACGGGGCTCGCTTACGTGTTTCTACAATGTCAACAGTTGAAACTCTGCTTAAATCGTCAGGGGAAGAGGGTGGAGGGAGGGCCCGTTCGGAGGCCGGCCACACACGGGAACAGAATACAGTACAGAGGGGGGGAAGATCGGGGGTAATGCCGATTGATTTGAGAGATGATAATGAATTTCCGCCCTTACCTACAGTGGTTAAAAACCAGACTGCTAGCAGCAGTAATATACAAAATGTTTCCTATCAGAAAAACCTATCGTTGGGAAAAAGGAAAACTATTGTAGAAGAGCTGAATGAGCTTCAGACTGTGAATGCCCGTGCACCGGCCACCGCGGGAGCTCTCCCGAAGGGGAGAAATGTAGATGGGGGGAAGACGGGAGAGGGTGGGAGTAGGGTGGAGATAACAGCCAGAATTAGATCAAACGTGGTGGTTGATTTAGATGAAACCGATGACATTCTGCCTGCCTCTTTGTGCTCTCCCCCTGTGCGTCCTAGAAATATTGTGCGCTGTGACTTGCCCTTAACGGCCGCGAACAGGTTGACATCTGAGCCTGCCACCCCTTCAGTTTCCTGCTCCACGTCTCGCGCAGGAGACCGGACGAATGGTCCGGACCCTATAATGAAACAACAAAAGCGAGTAAAAATCCAAACCTCTGCTAAAACAGGTGACAAGGTAGTGGGTGAAATGACGATTGAGGCCCTGCAACAGCAGGAGCCGGCGGGAAACCTGAGCAGTGACTCATTGGACCGCTCTGATCCCCACTATTATAATATTAAGAGTAATTTTCACCTGAATGAGGAGGATAATGAGAGCGAGGGCTCGGTGGCAGAATTTAAAACCGTGCGGCAAATAGAGCAGAGGGAGTCTCATAGCGGGCGCGGGCTTACGGGAAAGGGAGAGCCGGTCGGGGCGGAGGCGGAGACGAGGGGCGCAGAGGGGGGTTACCATACACCTACGTACCATCGGGCGAGACCTAGTAGGAAATTACAGGATTGGAGAATTAAAGTTGATAAACCGGTAGTTTTCTTGGGGGACTCCAATCTAAATAGAATACCCCCCTTCGAGAATGATCAGATTCAGGTGGAGAGCTACCCGGGTGCGAACTTTTACCATTTCTTCAACCTGTTGGAAATGACGCCGGTGTGTGAAATTGCGGAAATGGTGATCTTGTCTGTAGGCCTTAATAATAAGGATCAGGACCCCCAGAAAACCTCAATTAAACAACTACGAAAGGTGGTGAATGGGGCGAAAGCCGCGTTTCCGAATGCGGACATTTTTGTAGCCCACATTCACTTTTCCAGATCACTATCCAAACTCCAACAGTCAAATCTCACTATGATCAATAACTTCATCAGTACACATTATAATTATTTACCGTGTATACCTCAACAATACTTCCATACCACAGCTGATGGCATTCATTGGACGAGTGAGACGGCTAAAAGTATCTTTGACAGCTGGTGTGAAGGCCTGCGACTCAGCGTGGGTCTTACGATGTAGTATTGTGGGCTAATGTATGTGGGGGGAATTTGGGCCTGTTTGGGAGTGCGCTTGCAGCAACACCGGTATGCCACACGGGCAGATCAGCTGCGCTCCACAGTGGCCACTCACTTCAGGGAACGCACAGAGGAGGCCCTGAGCATCGTGAGCCTACAGGCCAACCCGGGCTGGTCGGTCGGTCAGCGGAGTAAGATGGAGAGAGTTTGATGCCAGGATGTTATTGTCATCTTTAAATATTTCTTTTGTGGGTATAGAATTTTTAGTACGATTGGTATTTCTTTGATGTTGTCAATATTAAATATATGCAGTATATGGTTTGGAATAATTAATTAAGACTCCAATGTCTGAGGGAGGGAGAATCCTTAGAATTACAGGTCAGGCTTTGAAAGTATGGTGAGAAATAAAGAAAGTTCAAAAAGAAAAAATGGTCTGGAAACCTGTTGTTTGTTTTATAACATAGAAGTTCTGTGAACAGATCATATGGGTATTTCTAAGCAAAATGTCACCGGGAAAAAAAAAAAAAAAAAAAAAAAAAAAAAAAAAAAAAAAAAAAAAAAAAATACAAAGACTACTTGTCAATGTTGAGTATGTTTCCCTGATAGCCATAAGTCCCCATGACAGAACTGCATGGAGGTTGTTTTGAACAGAGTGTAACACTAACAGTGTGAGGTTTCATTATAATTACTAACTGCATGGAGTGTGATTATTGTTGAAAATGAATAAGAAAATCAAAAACGATAAAAACCCTTTCTCTTGGAGGTCACATCCCCTCCAGGGAGTCATGGGAGAAATATGGCTTTGGGACCTTTTTTAGTATTGGTGACAGGGCTGGAACTTTCAATGAGTCTGCCTTATGGCCTGGGGGGAATAAAGACATTGGGGGACGGTTTTATGATTGACAACATATGGAAGAAGGTACAAGACGCACCCAAGAAGAAGAGGAGTATGCTGGAGAGAAGGAGAAGAGCGGAGTAAGTGGAGATGGGATGCTTCAGTAATTCCTAGGACCGTGCACCAAAGTTTGAATTAAAAAACATCTAAGCTATAGTTTCCTAATACCTAACCCTAACCCCTAACCCTAACCCCCCCTAACCCTAACCCTACCCTAACCCTAACCCCCTAACCCCTAACCCCTAACCCCCCCTAACCCTAACCCTAACCCCCCCCTAACCCTAACCCTAACCCCCTAACCCCCCCCTAACCCCTACCCTAACCCTACCCTAACCCCCTAACCCTAACCCCTAACCCCTAACCCAGCCCAACCCTGACAACTGGCCCTAACCTTAACCCCACCCTTATATCTGGCCCTAACCCTAACCACACCCCCCACACCCAGCCCGAACCCTAACCATATCCCCCATACCCCATTTCACTCCCCGCCCCCCATACTAACCCTTATTGGGAAGATGGGAAGAGGAAGGGGTTCAATGTTTACAAGGGGTCATTGTAATCATACAAACTAATGGGGGAATTGCAACCCTTCATAATTTAATTTTGATAATTTGAATAATTTAGGGTATTATTGGATTTAAAATTTCATATTTGTAGTTCACGTGCAAGGGGCATGCAGAATTTGGGGGTCTAAAAATTTACAAGTAAAAAATTCATAGGTAATAACATTTGACATAAATTTTGGGATTAAAAATTATTATTAGACATTTCATGTTAAATTGGACTTTTAATATTGGGTTTAAAAATGATTTGGGCCTACATTAATTAAGTACATGCTGGGAATTATCATAATTCATGGAGTAAGCATTTTTAAAAACTAATGGGAAAGGGCTATTTAAATAAAACGGCAATTGGGATAAAAAAGACGAATGAAAAATCTAACTGGAGCAGAGGGTATAAAAGGAGCTGCTACACACAGAAAGGGCATTTCGCCTTGAGACACAGAAGGAGCAACATCACAGAGACTAGACAAACACACAGAAGTTTGTTTTGCTTGTTTTTTGTGCCATAGCCTGAAGAAGGCCCTTTTCAGGGCCGAAACGTCGCGGCGGCACATATCGCAATTTGCTTTTATTTAATTTAATTTGATTCACTTTATTTTTAATTCATAAATACAAAACTAATACGTAACAAAAGAACAAAAAAGTTTTTATTTCATTTTATTTTATTTCCTTCATTACCATTCTTACTTTTTGATTACTTAGATACCAAAGGCGACATTATTACTATATAACAAAGGCGATACCACAATAATAAAAATCAACACATTTCATAAGTTGCCAAAAACAACGAGACATTAAAAAGCCCATCGGGCTCGATGGCTTTTTTTGATGATGAGGATGGGTGGACGGTGGTCCGTCGCAGGAGGCGCCAGGGGCGTCCTGGGCGGTCCAACTTCCAGCAGCAACGGGTCACCTGGGGGATGGACCGTGCACGTCCTCCTGCCTTCGAAAGAGGGGGGAGGAGTCAGTCTTCATTCCCTAACCCTAACCCTAACCCTAACCCCTAACCCTAACCCCCTAACCCTAACCCTAACCCTAACCCCTAACCCTAACCCCTAACCCTAACCCTAACCCTAATGAAAAAACCACACAGAAAACAAATTGGGATGGAAAATACTTTATTGGAAACGAGCCAAAGTAACGGACACGGACAATGAGAACCTGTAAAAAACAAATACTTACCTTTTGAAATTTAAAACAAAAACCGTACTTACCTGAAAAGAAAAAACCTGTAAAAGAAATACTTACCTTGAAAATAAAAAATACTTATGGAGGTAGAGGGATGTGAGGCTGTGGACCATCGGGGTTGATGGCCCGTGCACGCCCTGTTCCTCCTTCGGGAGGGGCAGGTTCTTTTTCTTCAATCCTAACCAGCCAGTGCCTCGCTCCGGTTGGTCTTGCAGTCTCACTCCTAGTTAAAGCTCAATCTAGCATCTATGCCCTACCCCAGTCATTTAACCTAACCCTAACCAATTTGTTTATCTCAAATTACCCAACCTAAATTTGGATTTTGGCCCTATTGTATATACCCCCTGATCTAATCTGGCCCTAAACAACCTGAAATTTGGATACTTTAATTCTACTTCTTTCCTGGAAATGAAATCTTAAACCTTACCCCAGTACTGGATCTGAAGCCCGAGTAATCCTAACCCCAGCTGAAACCTAAAGCCTAACCCAACGTCACATCTCCTTTCTAAATTTACTCCCCAAGTCGGGTTGAGTCCTCCCCAAGCAGGGTTGAGAGAGTAGTATTAAAGCCAAGTCGGCATTGTAGTAGCCCAAAATTCGGAAGAGAAAGAGGACAGATGTAGACCAAAAGGAAGGGTAATGGGCAGAGGACAGGAGAGGGAAAGAAAAGGATGATGAAAAGGGAAAAGTCAAAGGGGAAAGAGGAAAAGACTGGAAAAGAAGAAAGGAAGAAAAAAGGAAAAATGAGAGCCAAAAAGTCTGGCAGAATTGGAAAAAAGCAATAAGCTAAAAAAGATATTATAAGAAAGCCACAGAAAGCCAAGGAGGCGGGATCAGAGGGAGAGTATAAATAGGAGCCTCAAATACAGAGCTCTTCAGTATGCCCTCGCCTGAGGAAGAAGCAACACCTTCGAAACGTCGCGACAAGGGCATACTCATTTAATTTTTTCAATTTTACGTTAGTTTGTTGTTTTAGTTTGTTATTTTGGGGGATTTTATTTCATGTTTTGATTCATGTTTTATTGATTTTCCTTAAAAACTCAAATCAGAGATACATCAAAACTAAATGAAAAAACCACACAGAAAACAAATTGGGATGGAAAATACTTTATTGGAAACGAGCCAAAGTAACGGACACGGACAATGAGAACCTGTAAAAAACAAATACTTACCTTTTGAAATTTAAAACAAAAACCGTACTTACCTGAAAAGAAAAAACCTGTAAAAGAAATACTTACCTTGAAAATAAAAAATACTTATGGAGGTAGAGGGATGTGAGGCTGTGGACCATCGGGGTTGATGGCCCGTGCACGCCCTGTTCCTCCTTCGGGAGGGGCAGGTTCTTTTTCTTCAATCCTAACCAGCCAGTGCCTCGCTCCGGTTGGTCTTGCAGTCTCACTCCTAGTTAAAGCTCAATCTAGCATCTATGCCCTACCCCAGTCATTTAACCTAACCCTAACCAATTTGTTTATCTCAAATTACCCAACCTAAATTTGGATTTTGGCCCTATTGTATATACCCCCTGATCTAATCTGGCCCTAAACAACCTGAAATTTGGATACTTTAATTCTACTTCTTTCCTGGAAATGAAATCTTAAACCTTACCCCAGTACTGGATCTGAAGCCCGAGTAATCCTAACCCCAGCTGAAACCTAAAGCCTAACCCAACGTCACATCTCCTTTCTAAATTTACTCCCCAAGTCGGGTTGAGTCCTCCCCAAGCAGGGTTGAGAGAGTAGTATTAAAGCCAAGTCGGCATTGTAGTAGCCCAAAATTCGGAAGAGAAAGAGGACAGATGTAGACCAAAAGGAAGGGTAATGGGCAGAGGACAGGAGAGGGAAAGAAAAGGATGATGAAAAGGGAAAAGTCAAAGGGGAAAGAGGAAAAGACTGGAAAAGAAGAAAGGAAGAAAAAAGGAAAAATGAGAGCCAAAAAGTCTGGCAGAATTGGAAAAAAGCAATAAGCTAAAAAAGATATTATAAGAAAGCCACAGAAAGCCAAGGAGGCGGGATCAGAGGGAGAGTATAAATAGGAGCCTCAAATACAGAGCTCTTCAGTATGCCCTCGCCTGAGGAAGAAGCAACACCTTCGAAACGTCGCGACAAGGGCATACTCATTTAATTTTTTCAATTTTACGTTAGTTTGTTGTTTTAGTTTGTTATTTTGGGGGATTTTATTTCATGTTTTGATTCATGTTTTATTGATTTTCCTTAAAAACTCAAATCAGAGATACATCAAAACTAAATGAAAAAACCACACAGAAAACAAATTGGGATGGAAAATACTTTATTGGAAACGAGCCAAAGTAACGGACACGGACAATGAGAACCTGTAAAAAACAAATACTTACCTTTTGAAATTTAAAACAAAAACCGTACTTACCTGAAAAGAAAAAACCTGTAAAAGAAATACTTACCTTGAAAATAAAAAATACTTATGGAGGTAGAGGGATGTGAGGCTGTGGACCATCGGGGTTGATGGCCCGTGCACGCCCTGTTCCTCCTTCGGGAGGGGCAGGTTCTTTTTCTTCAATCCTAACCAGCCAGTGCCTCGCTCCGGTTGGTCTTGCAGTCTCACTCCTAGTTAAAGCTCAATCTAGCATCTATGCCCTACCCCAGTCATTTAACCTAACCCTAACCAATTTGTTTATCTCAAATTACCCAACCTAAATTTGGATTTTGGCCCTATTGTATATACCCCCTGATCTAATCTGGCCCTAAACAACCTGAAATTTGGATACTTTAATTCTACTTCTTTCCTGGAAATGAAATCTTAAACCTTACCCCAGTACTGGATCTGAAGCCCGAGTAATCCTAACCCCAGCTGAAACCTAAAGCCTAACCCAACGTCACATCTCCTTTCTAAATTTACTCCCCAAGTCGGGTTGAGTCCTCCCCAAGCAGGGTTGAGAGAGTAGTATTAAAGCCAAGTCGGCATTGTAGTAGCCCAAAATTCGGAAGAGAAAGAGGACAGATGTAGACCAAAAGGAAGGGTAATGGGCAGAGGACAGGAGAGGGAAAGAAAAGGATGATGAAAAGGGAAAAGTCAAAGGGGAAAGAGGAAAAGACTGGAAAAGAAGAAAGGAAGAAAAAAGGAAAAATGAGAGCCAAAAAGTCTGGCAGAATTGGAAAAAAGCAATAAGCTAAAAAAGATATTATAAGAAAGCCACAGAAAGCCAAGGAGGCGGGATCAGAGGGAGAGTATAAATAGGAGCCTCAAATACAGAGCTCTTCAGTATGCCCTCGCCTGAGGAAGAAGCAACACCTTCGAAACGTCGCGACAAGGGCATACTCATTTAATTTTTTCAATTTTACGTTAGTTTGTTGTTTTAGTTTGTTATTTTGGGGGATTTTATTTCATGTTTTGATTCATGTTTTATTGATTTTCCTTAAAAACTCAAATCAGAGATACATCAAAACTAAATGAAAAAACCACACAGAAAACAAATTGGGATGGAAAATACTTTATTGGAAACGAGCCAAAGTAACGGACACGGACAATGAGAACCTGTAAAAAACAAATACTTACCTTTTGAAATTTAAAACAAAAACCGTACTTACCTGAAAAGAAAAAACCTGTAAAAGAAATACTTACCTTGAAAATAAAAAATACTTATGGAGGTAGAGGGATGTGAGGCTGTGGACCATCGGGGTTGATGGCCCGTGCACGCCCTGTTCCTCCTTCGGGAGGGGCAGGTTCTTTTTCTTCAATCCTAACCAGCCAGTGCCTCGCTCCGGTTGGTCTTGCAGTCTCACTCCTAGTTAAAGCTCAATCTAGCATCTATGCCCTACCCCAGTCATTTAACCTAACCCTAACCAATTTGTTTATCTCAAATTACCCAACCTAAATTTGGATTTTGGCCCTATTGTATATACCCCCTGATCTAATCTGGCCCTAAACAACCTGAAATTTGGATACTTTAATTCTACTTCTTTCCTGGAAATGAAATCTTAAACCTTACCCCAGTACTGGATCTGAAGCCCGAGTAATCCTAACCCCAGCTGAAACCTAAAGCCTAACCCAACGTCACATCTCCTTTCTAAATTTACTCCCCAAGTCGGGTTGAGTCCTCCCCAAGCAGGGTTGAGAGAGTAGTATTAAAGCCAAGTCGGCATTGTAGTAGCCCAAAATTCGGAAGAGAAAGAGGACAGATGTAGACCAAAAGGAAGGGTAATGGGCAGAGGACAGGAGAGGGAAAGAAAAGGATGATGAAAAGGGAAAAGTCAAAGGGGAAAGAGGAAAAGACTGGAAAAGAAGAAAGGAAGAAAAAAGGAAAAATGAGAGCCAAAAAGTCTGGCAGAATTGGAAAAAAGCAATAAGCTAAAAAAGATATTATAAGAAAGCCACAGAAAGCCAAGGAGGCGGGATCAGAGGGAGAGTATAAATAGGAGCCTCAAATACAGAGCTCTTCAGTATGCCCTCGCCTGAGGAAGAAGCAACACCTTCGAAACGTCGCGACAAGGGCATACTCATTTAATTTTTTCAATTTTACGTTAGTTTGTTGTTTTAGTTTGTTATTTTGGGGGATTTTATTTCATGTTTTGATTCATGTTTTATTGATTTTCCTTAAAAACTCAAATCAGAGATACATCAAAACTAAATGAAAAAACCACACAGAAAACAAATTGGGATGGAAAATACTTTATTGGAAACGAGCCAAAGTAACGGACACGGACAATGAGAACCTGTAAAAAACAAATACTTACCTTTTGAAATTTAAAACAAAAACCGTACTTACCTGAAAAGAAAAAACCTGTAAAAGAAATACTTACCTTGAAAATAAAAAATACTTATGGAGGTAGAGGGATGTGAGGCTGTGGACCATCGGGGTTGATGGCCCGTGCACGCCCTGTTCCTCCTTCGGGAGGGGCAGGTTCTTTTTCTTCAATCCTAACCAGCCAGTGCCTCGCTCCGGTTGGTCTTGCAGTCTCACTCCTAGTTAAAGCTCAATCTAGCATCTATGCCCTACCCCAGTCATTTAACCTAACCCTAACCAATTTGTTTATCTCAAATTACCCAACCTAAATTTGGATTTTGGCCCTATTGTATATACCCCCTGATCTAATCTGGCCCTAAACAACCTGAAATTTGGATACTTTAATTCTACTTCTTTCCTGGAAATGAAATCTTAAACCTTACCCCAGTACTGGATCTGAAGCCCGAGTAATCCTAACCCCAGCTGAAACCTAAAGCCTAACCCAACGTCACATCTCCTTTCTAAATTTACTCCCCAAGTCGGGTTGAGTCCTCCCCAAGCAGGGTTGAGAGAGTAGTATTAAAGCCAAGTCGGCATTGTAGTAGCCCAAAATTCGGAAGAGAAAGAGGACAGATGTAGACCAAAAGGAAGGGTAATGGGCAGAGGACAGGAGAGGGAAAGAAAAGGATGATGAAAAGGGAAAAGTCAAAGGGGAAAGAGGAAAAGACTGGAAAAGAAGAAAGGAAGAAAAAAGGAAAAATGAGAGCCAAAAAGTCTGGCAGAATTGGAAAAAAGCAATAAGCTAAAAAAGATATTATAAGAAAGCCACAGAAAGCCAAGGAGGCGGGATCAGAGGGAGAGTATAAATAGGAGCCTCAAATACAGAGCTCTTCAGTATGCCCTCGCCTGAGGAAGAAGCAACACCTTCGAAACGTCGCGACAAGGGCATACTCATTTAATTTTTTCAATTTTACGTTAGTTTGTTGTTTTAGTTTGTTATTTTGGGGGATTTTATTTCATGTTTTGATTCATGTTTTATTGATTTTCCTTAAAAACTCAAATCAGAGATACATCAAAACTAAATGAAAAAACCACACAGAAAACAAATTGGGATGGAAAATACTTTATTGGAAACGAGCCAAAGTAACGGACACGGACAATGAGAACCTGTAAAAAACAAATA
Organism: Maylandia zebra; assembly: GCF_041146795.1. Classification (NCBI taxonomy): domain Eukaryota; kingdom Metazoa; phylum Chordata; class Actinopteri; order Cichliformes; family Cichlidae; genus Maylandia; species Maylandia zebra. Next base: position 34,690,984 of record NC_135176.1, on the reverse strand, counting down.
CTTACCTTTTGAAATTTAAAACAAAAACCGTACTTACCTGAAAAGAAAAAACCTGTAAAAGAAATACTTACCTTGAAAATAAAAAATACTTATGGAGGTAGAGGGATGTGAGGCTGTGGACCATCGGGGTTGATGGCCCGTGCACGCCCTGTTCCTCCTTCGGGAGGGGCAGGTTCTTTTTCTTCAATCCTAACCAGCCAGTGCCTCGCTCCGGTTGGTCTTGCAGTCTCACTCCTAGTTAAAGCTCAATCTAGCATCTATGCCCTACCCCAGTCATTTAACCTAACCCTAACCAATTTGTTTATCTCAAATTACCCAACCTAAATTTGGATTTTGGCCCTATTGTATATACCCCCTGATCTAATCTGGCCCTAAACAACCTGAAATTTGGATACTTTAATTCTACTTCTTTCCTGGAAATGAAATCTTAAACCTTACCCCAGTACTGGATCTGAAGCCCGAGTAATCCTAACCCCAGCTGAAACCTAAAGCCTAACCCAACGTCACATCTCCTTTCTAAATTTACTCCCCAAGTCGGGTTGAGTCCTCCCCAAGCAGGGTTGAGAGAGTAGTATTAAAGCCAAGTCGGCATTGTAGTAGCCCAAAATTCGGAAGAGAAAGAGGACAGATGTAGACCAAAAGGAAGGGTAATGGGCAGAGGACAGGAGAGGGAAAGAAAAGGATGATGAAAAGGGAAAAGTCAAAGGGGAAAGAGGAAAAGACTGGAAAAGAAGAAAGGAAGAAAAAAGGAAAAATGAGAGCCAAAAAGTCTGGCAGAATTGGAAAAAAGCAATAAGCTAAAAAAGATATTATAAGAAAGCCACAGAAAGCCAAGGAGGCGGGATCAGAGGGAGAGTATAAATAGGAGCCTCAAATACAGAGCTCTTCAGTATGCCCTCGCCTGAGGAAGAAGCAACACCTTCGAAACGTCGCGACAAGGGCATACTCATTTAATTTTTTCAATTTTACGTTAGTTTGTTGTTTTAGTTTGTTATTTTGGGGGATTTTATTTCATGTTTTGATTCATGTTTTATTGATTTTCCTTAAAAACTCAAATCAGAGATACATCAAAACTAAATGAAAAAACCACACAGAAAACAAATTGGGATGGAAAATACTTTATTGGAAACGAGCCAAAGTAACGGACACGGACAATGAGAACCTGTAAAAAACAAATACTTACCTTTTGAAATTTAAAACAAAAACCGTACTTACCTGAAAAGAAAAAACCTGTAAAAGAAATACTTACCTTGAAAATAAAAAATACTTATGGAGGTAGAGGGATGTGAGGCTGTGGACCATCGGGGTTGATGGCCCGTGCACGCCCTGTTCCTCCTTCGGGAGGGGCAGGTTCTTTTTCTTCAATCCTAACCAGCCAGTGCCTCGCTCCGGTTGGTCTTGCAGTCTCACTCCTAGTTAAAGCTCAATCTAGCATCTATGCCCTACCCCAGTCATTTAACCTAACCCTAACCAATTTGTTTATCTCAAATTACCCAACCTAAATTTGGATTTTGGCCCTATTGTATATACCCCCTGATCTAATCTGGCCCTAAACAACCTGAAATTTGGATACTTTAATTCTACTTCTTTCCTGGAAATGAAATCTTAAACCTTACCCCAGTACTGGATCTGAAGCCCGAGTAATCCTAACCCCAGCTGAAACCTAAAGCCTAACCCAACGTCACATCTCCTTTCTAAATTTACTCCCCAAGTCGGGTTGAGTCCTCCCCAAGCAGGGTTGAGAGAGTAGTATTAAAGCCAAGTCGGCATTGTAGTAGCCCAAAATTCGGAAGAGAAAGAGGACAGATGTAGACCAAAAGGAAGGGTAATGGGCAGAGGACAGGAGAGGGAAAGAAAAGGATGATGAAAAGGGAAAAGTCAAAGGGGAAAGAGGAAAAGACTGGAAAAGAAGAAAGGAAGAAAAAAGGAAAAATGAGAGCCAAAAAGTCTGGCAGAATTGGAAAAAAGCAATAAGCTAAAAAAGATATTATAAGAAAGCCACAGAAAGCCAAGGAGGCGGGATCAGAGGGAGAGTATAAATAGGAGCCTCAAATACAGAGCTCTTCAGTATGCCCTCGCCTGAGGAAGAAGCAACACCTTCGAAACGTCGCGACAAGGGCATACTCATTTAATTTTTTCAATTTTACGTTAGTTTGTTGTTTTAGTTTGTTATTTTGGGGGATTTTATTTCATGTTTTGATTCATGTTTTATTGATTTTCCTTAAAAACTCAAATCAGAGATACATCAAAACTAAATGAAAAAACCACACAGAAAACAAATTGGGATGGAAAATACTTTATTGGAAACGAGCCAAAGTAACGGACACGGACAATGAGAACCTGTAAAAAACAAATACTTACCTTTTGAAATTTAAAACAAAAACCGTACTTACCTGAAAAGAAAAAACCTGTAAAAGAAATACTTACCTTGAAAATAAAAAATACTTATGGAGGTAGAGGGATGTGAGGCTGTGGACCATCGGGGTTGATGGCCCGTGCACGCCCTGTTCCTCCTTCGGGAGGGGCAGGTTCTTTTTCTTCAATCCTAACCAGCCAGTGCCTCGCTCCGGTTGGTCTTGCAGTCTCACTCCTAGTTAAAGCTCAATCTAGCATCTATGCCCTACCCCAGTCATTTAACCTAACCCTAACCAATTTGTTTATCTCAAATTACCCAACCTAAATTTGGATTTTGGCCCTATTGTATATACCCCCTGATCTAATCTGGCCCTAAACAACCTGAAATTTGGATACTTTAATTCTACTTCTTTCCTGGAAATGAAATCTTAAACCTTACCCCAGTACTGGATCTGAAGCCCGAGTAATCCTAACCCCAGCTGAAACCTAAAGCCTAACCCAACGTCACATCTCCTTTCTAAATTTACTCCCCAAGTCGGGTTGAGTCCTCCCCAAGCAGGGTTGAGAGAGTAGTATTAAAGCCAAGTCGGCATTGTAGTAGCCCAAAATTCGGAAGAGAAAGAGGACAGATGTAGACCAAAAGGAAGGGTAATGGGCAGAGGACAGGAGAGGGAAAGAAAAGGATGATGAAAAGGGAAAAGTCAAAGGGGAAAGAGGAAAAGACTGGAAAAGAAGAAAGGAAGAAAAAAGGAAAAATGAGAGCCAAAAAGTCTGGCAGAATTGGAAAAAAGCAATAAGCTAAAAAAGATATTATAAGAAAGCCACAGAAAGCCAAGGAGGCGGGATCAGAGGGAGAGTATAAATAGGAGCCTCAAATACAGAGCTCTTCAGTATGCCCTCGCCTGAGGAAGAAGCAACACCTTCGAAACGTCGCGACAAGGGCATACTCATTTAATTTTTTCAATTTTACGTTAGTTTGTTGTTTTAGTTTGTTATTTTGGGGGATTTTATTTCATGTTTTGATTCATGTTTTATTGATTTTCCTTAAAAACTCAAATCAGAGATACATCAAAACTAAATGAAAAAACCACACAGAAAACAAATTGGGATGGAAAATACTTTATTGGAAACGAGCCAAAGTAACGGACACGGACAATGAGAACCTGTAAAAAACAAATACTTACCTTTTGAAATTTAAAACAAAAACCGTACTTACCTGAAAAGAAAAAACCTGTAAAAGAAATACTTACCTTGAAAATAAAAAATACTTATGGAGGTAGAGGGATGTGAGGCTGTGGACCATCGGGGTTGATGGCCCGTGCACGCCCTGTTCCTCCTTCGGGAGGGGCAGGTTCTTTTTCTTCAATCCTAACCAGCCAGTGCCTCGCTCCGGTTGGTCTTGCAGTCTCACTCCTAGTTAAAGCTCAATCTAGCATCTATGCCCTACCCCAGTCATTTAACCTAACCCTAACCAATTTGTTTATCTCAAATTACCCAACCTAAATTTGGATTTTGGCCCTATTGTATATACCCCCTGATCTAATCTGGCCCTAAACAACCTGAAATTTGGATACTTTAATTCTACTTCTTTCCTGGAAATGAAATCTTAAACCTTACCCCAGTACTGGATCTGAAGCCCGAGTAATCCTAACCCCAGCTGAAACCTAAAGCCTAACCCAACGTCACATCTCCTTTCTAAATTTACTCCCCAAGTCGGGTTGAGTCCTCCCCAAGCAGGGTTGAGAGAGTAGTATTAAAGCCAAGTCGGCATTGTAGTAGCCCAAAATTCGGAAGAGAAAGAGGACAGATGTAGACCAAAAGGAAGGGTAATGGGCAGAGGACAGGAGAGGGAAAGAAAAGGATGATGAAAAGGGAAAAGTCAAAGGGGAAAGAGGAAAAGACTGGAAAAGAAGAAAGGAAGAAAAAAGGAAAAATGAGAGCCAAAAAGTCTGGCAGAATTGGAAAAAAGCAATAAGCTAAAAAAGATATTATAAGAAAGCCACAGAAAGCCAAGGAGGCGGGATCAGAGGGAGAGTATAAATAGGAGCCTCAAATACAGAGCTCTTCAGTATGCCCTCGCCTGAGGAAGAAGCAACACCTTCGAAACGTCGCGACAAGGGCATACTCATTTAATTTTTTCAATTTTACGTTAGTTTGTTGTTTTAGTTTGTTATTTTGGGGGATTTTATTTCATGTTTTGATTCATGTTTTATTGATTTTCCTTAAAAACTCAAATCAGAGATACATCAAAACTAAATGAAAAAACCACACAGAAAACAAATTGGGATGGAAAATACTTTATTGGAAACGAGCCAAAGTAACGGACACGGACAATGAGAACCTGTAAAAAACAAATACTTACCTTTTGAAATTTAAAACAAAAACCGTACTTACCTGAAAAGAAAAAACCTGTAAAAGAAATACTTACCTTGAAAATAAAAAATACTTATGGAGGTAGAGGGATGTGAGGCTGTGGACCATCGGGGTTGATGGCCCGTGCACGCCCTGTTCCTCCTTCGGGAGGGGCAGGTTCTTTTTCTTCAATCCTAACCAGCCAGTGCCTCGCTCCGGTTGGTCTTGCAGTCTCACTCCTAGTTAAAGCTCAATCTAGCATCTATGCCCTACCCCAGTCATTTAACCTAACCCTAACCAATTTGTTTATCTCAAATTACCCAACCTAAATTTGGATTTTGGCCCTATTGTATATACCCCCTGATCTAATCTGGCCCTAAACAACCTGAAATTTGGATACTTTAATTCTACTTCTTTCCTGGAAATGAAATCTTAAACCTTACCCCAGTACTGGATCTGAAGCCCGAGTAATCCTAACCCCAGCTGAAACCTAAAGCCTAACCCAACGTCACATCTCCTTTCTAAATTTACTCCCCAAGTCGGGTTGAGTCCTCCCCAAGCAGGGTTGAGAGAGTAGTATTAAAGCCAAGTCGGCATTGTAGTAGCCCAAAATTCGGAAGAGAAAGAGGACAGATGTAGACCAAAAGGAAGGGTAATGGGCAGAGGACAGGAGAGGGAAAGAAAAGGATGATGAAAAGGGAAAAGTCAAAGGGGAAAGAGGAAAAGACTGGAAAAGAAGAAAGGAAGAAAAAAGGAAAAATGAGAGCCAAAAAGTCTGGCAGAATTGGAAAAAAGCAATAAGCTAAAAAAGATATTATAAGAAAGCCACAGAAAGCCAAGGAGGCGGGATCAGAGGGAGAGTATAAATAGGAGCCTCAAATACAGAGCTCTTCAGTATGCCCTCGCCTGAGGAAGAAGCAACACCTTCGAAACGTCGCGACAAGGGCATACTCATTTAATTTTTTCAATTTTACGTTAGTTTGTTGTTTTAGTTTGTTATTTTGGGGGATTTTATTTCATGTTTTGATTCATGTTTTATTGATTTTCCTTAAAAACTCAAATCAGAGATACATCAAAACTAAATGAAAAAACCACACAGAAAACAAATTGGGATGGAAAATACTTTATTGGAAACGAGCCAAAGTAACGGACACGGACAATGAGAACCTGTAAAAAACAAATACTTACCTTTTGAAATTTAAAACAAAAACCGTACTTACCTGAAAAGAAAAAACCTGTAAAAGAAATACTTACCTTGAAAATAAAAAATACTTATGGAGGTAGAGGGATGTGAGGCTGTGGACCATCGGGGTTGATGGCCCGTGCACGCCCTGTTCCTCCTTCGGGAGGGGCAGGTTCTTTTTCTTCAATCCTAACCAGCCAGTGCCTCGCTCCGGTTGGTCTTGCAGTCTCACTCCTAGTTAAAGCTCAATCTAGCATCTATGCCCTACCCCAGTCATTTAACCTAACCCTAACCAATTTGTTTATCTCAAATTACCCAACCTAAATTTGGATTTTGGCCCTATTGTATATACCCCCTGATCTAATCTGGCCCTAAACAACCTGAAATTTGGATACTTTAATTCTACTTCTTTCCTGGAAATGAAATCTTAAACCTTACCCCAGTACTGGATCTGAAGCCCGAGTAATCCTAACCCCAGCTGAAACCTAAAGCCTAACCCAACGTCACATCTCCTTTCTAAATTTACTCCCCAAGTCGGGTTGAGTCCTCCCCAAGCAGGGTTGAGAGAGTAGTATTAAAGCCAAGTCGGCATTGTAGTAGCCCAAAATTCGGAAGAGAAAGAGGACAGATGTAGACCAAAAGGAAGGGTAATGGGCAGAGGACAGGAGAGGGAAAGAAAAGGATGATGAAAAGGGAAAAGTCAAAGGGGAAAGAGGAAAAGACTGGAAAAGAAGAAAGGAAGAAAAAAGGAAAAATGAGAGCCAAAAAGTCTGGCAGAATTGGAAAAAAGCAATAAGCTAAAAAAGATATTATAAGAAAGCCACAGAAAGCCAAGGAGGCGGGATCAGAGGGAGAGTATAAATAGGAGCCTCAAATACAGAGCTCTTCAGTATGCCCTCGCCTGAGGAAGAAGCAACACCTTCGAAACGTCGCGACAAGGGCATACTCATTTAATTTTTTCAATTTTACGTTAGTTTGTTGTTTTAGTTTGTTATTTTGGGGGATTTTATTTCATGTTTTGATTCATGTTTTATTGATTTTCCTTAAAAACTCAAATCAGAGATACATCAAAACTAAATGAAAAAACCACACAGAAAACAAATTGGGATGGAAAATACTTTATTGGAAACGAGCCAAAGTAACGGACACGGACAATGAGAACCTGTAAAAAACAAATACTTACCTTTTGAAATTTAAAACAAAAACCGTACTTACCTGAAAAGAAAAAACCTGTAAAAGAAATACTTACCTTGAAAATAAAAAATACTTATGGAGGTAGAGGGATGTGAGGCTGTGGACCATCGGGGTTGATGGCCCGTGCACGCCCTGTTCCTCCTTCGGGAGGGGCAGGTTCTTTTTCTTCAATCCTAACCAGCCAGTGCCTCGCTCCGGTTGGTCTTGCAGTCTCACTCCTAGTTAAAGCTCAATCTAGCATCTATGCCCTACCCCAGTCATTTAACCTAACCCTAACCAATTTGTTTATCTCAAATTACCCAACCTAAATTTGGATTTTGGCCCTATTGTATATACCCCCTGATCTAATCTGGCCCTAAACAACCTGAAATTTGGATACTTTAATTCTACTTCTTTCCTGGAAATGAAATCTTAAACCTTACCCCAGTACTGGATCTGAAGCCCGAGTAATCCTAACCCCAGCTGAAACCTAAAGCCTAACCCAACGTCACATCTCCTTTCTAAATTTACTCCCCAAGTCGGGTTGAGTCCTCCCCAAGCAGGGTTGAGAGAGTAGTATTAAAGCCAAGTCGGCATTGTAGTAGCCCAAAATTCGGAAGAGAAAGAGGACAGATGTAGACCAAAAGGAAGGGTAATGGGCAGAGGACAGGAGAGGGAAAGAAAAGGATGATGAAAAGGGAAAAGTCAAAGGGGAAAGAGGAAAAGACTGGAAAAGAAGAAAGGAAGAAAAAAGGAAAAATGAGAGCCAAAAAGTCTGGCAGAATTGGAAAAAAGCAATAAGCTAAAAAAGATATTATAAGAAAGCCACAGAAAGCCAAGGAGGCGGGATCAGAGGGAGAGTATAAATAGGAGCCTCAAATACAGAGCTCTTCAGTATGCCCTCGCCTGAGGAAGAAGCAACACCTTCGAAACGTCGCGACAAGGGCATACTCATTTAATTTTTTCAATTTTACGTTAGTTTGTTGTTTTAGTTTGTTATTTTGGGGGATTTTATTTCATGTTTTGATTCATGTTTTATTGATTTTCCTTAAAAACTCAAATCAGAGATACATCAAAACTAAATGAAAAAACCACACAGAAAACAAATTGGGATGGAAAATACTTTATTGGAAACGAGCCAAAGTAACGGACACGGACAATGAGAACCTGTAAAAAACAAATACTTACCTTTTGAAATTTAAAACAAAAACCGTACTTACCTGAAAAGAAAAAACCTGTAAAAGAAATACTTACCTTGAAAATAAAAAATACTTATGGAGGTAGAGGGATGTGAGGCTGTGGACCATCGGGGTTGATGGCCCGTGCACGCCCTGTTCCTCCTTCGGGAGGGGCAGGTTCTTTTTCTTCAATCCTAACCAGCCAGTGCCTCGCTCCGGTTGGTCTTGCAGTCTCACTCCTAGTTAAAGCTCAATCTAGCATCTATGCCCTACCCCAGTCATTTAACCTAACCCTAACCAATTTGTTTATCTCAAATTACCCAACCTAAATTTGGATTTTGGCCCTATTGTATATACCCCCTGATCTAATCTGGCCCTAAACAACCTGAAATTTGGATACTTTAATTCTACTTCTTTCCTGGAAATGAAATCTTAAACCTTACCCCAGTACTGGATCTGAAGCCCGAGTAATCCTAACCCCAGCTGAAACCTAAAGCCTAACCCAACGTCACATCTCCTTTCTAAATTTACTCCCCAAGTCGGGTTGAGTCCTCCCCAAGCAGGGTTGAGAGAGTAGTATTAAAGCCAAGTCGGCATTGTAGTAGCCCAAAATTCGGAAGAGAAAGAGGACAGATGTAGACCAAAAGGAAGGGTAATGGGCAGAGGACAGGAGAGGGAAAGAAAAGGATGATGAAAAGGGAAAAGTCAAAGGGGAAAGAGGAAAAGACTGGAAAAGAAGAAAGGAAGAAAAAAGGAAAAATGAGAGCCAAAAAGTCTGGCAGAATTGGAAAAAAGCAATAAGCTAAAAAAGATATTATAAGAAAGCCACAGAAAGCCAAGGAGGCGGGATCAGAGGGAGAGTATAAATAGGAGCCTCAAATACAGAGCTCTTCAGTATGCCCTCGCCTGAGGAAGAAGCAACACCTTCGAAACGTCGCGACAAGGGCATACTCATTTAATTTTTTCAATTTTACGTTAGTTTGTTGTTTTAGTTTGTTATTTTGGGGGATTTTATTTCATGTTTTGATTCATGTTTTATTGATTTTCCTTAAAAACTCAAATCAGAGATACATCAAAACTAAATGAAAAAACCACACAGAAAACAAATTGGGATGGAAAATACTTTATTGGAAACGAGCCAAAGTAACGGACACGGACAATGAGAACCTGTAAAAAACAAATACTTACCTTTTGAAATTTAAAACAAAAACCGTACTTACCTGAAAAGAAAAAACCTGTAAAAGAAATACTTACCTTGAAAATAAAAAATACTTATGGAGGTAGAGGGATGTGAGGCTGTGGACCATCGGGGTTGATGGCCCGTGCACGCCCTGTTCCTCCTTCGGGAGGGGCAGGTTCTTTTTCTTCAATCCTAACCAGCCAGTGCCTCGCTCCGGTTGGTCTTGCAGTCTCACTCCTAGTTAAAGCTCAATCTAGCATCTATGCCCTACCCCAGTCATTTAACCTAACCCTAACCAATTTGTTTATCTCAAATTACCCAACCTAAATTTGGATTTTGGCCCTATTGTATATACCCCCTGATCTAATCTGGCCCTAAACAACCTGAAATTTGGATACTTTAATTCTACTTCTTTCCTGGAAATGAAATCTTAAACCTTACCCCAGTACTGGATCTGAAGCCCGAGTAATCCTAACCCCAGCTGAAACCTAAAGCCTAACCCAACGTCACATCTCCTTTCTAAATTTACTCCCCAAGTCGGGTTGAGTCCTCCCCAAGCAGGGTTGAGAGAGTAGTATTAAAGCCAAGTCGGCATTGTAGTAGCCCAAAATTCGGAAGAGAAAGAGGACAGATGTAGACCAAAAGGAAGGGTAATGGGCAGAGGACAGGAGAGGGAAAGAAAAGGATGATGAAAAGGGAAAAGTCAAAGGGGAAAGAGGAAAAGACTGGAAAAGAAGAAAGGAAGAAAAAAGGAAAAATGAGAGCCAAAAAGTCTGGCAGAATTGGAAAAAAGCAATAAGCTAAAAAAGATATTATAAGAAAGCCACAGAAAGCCAAGGAGGCGGGATCAGAGGGAGAGTATAAATAGGAGCCTCAAATACAGAGCTCTTCAGTATGCCCTCGCCTGAGGAAGAAGCAACACCTTCGAAACGTCGCGACAAGGGCATACTCATTTAATTTTTTCAATTTTACGTTAGTTTGTTGTTTTAGTTTGTTATTTTGGGGGATTTTATTTCATGTTTTGATTCATGTTTTATTGATTTTCCTTAAAAACTCAAATCAGAGATACATCAAAACTAAATGAAAAAACCACACAGAAAACAAATTGGGATGGAAAATACTTTATTGGAAACGAGCCAAAGTAACGGACACGGACAATGAGAACCTGTAAAAAACAAATACTTACCTTTTGAAATTTAAAACAAAAACCGTACTTACCTGAAAAGAAAAAACCTGTAAAAGAAATACTTACCTTGAAAATAAAAAATACTTATGGAGGTAGAGGGATGTGAGGCTGTGGACCATCGGGGTTGATGGCCCGTGCACGCCCTGTTCCTCCTTCGGGAGGGGCAGGTTCTTTTTCTTCAATCCTAACCAGCCAGTGCCTCGCTCCGGTTGGTCTTGCAGTCTCACTCCTAGTTAAAGCTCAATCTAGCATCTATGCCCTACCCCAGTCATTTAACCTAACCCTAACCAATTTGTTTATCTCAAATTACCCAACCTAAATTTGGATTTTGGCCCTATTGTATATACCCCCTGATCTAATCTGGCCCTAAACAACCTGAAATTTGGATACTTTAATTCTACTTCTTTCCTGGAAATGAAATCTTAAACCTTACCCCAGTACTGGATCTGAAGCCCGAGTAATCCTAACCCCAGCTGAAACCTAAAGCCTAACCCAACGTCACATCTCCTTTCTAAATTTACTCCCCAAGTCGGGTTGAGTCCTCCCCAAGCAGGGTTGAGAGAGTAGTATTAAAGCCAAGTCGGCATTGTAGTAGCCCAAAATTCGGAAGAGAAAGAGGACAGATGTAGACCAAAAGGAAGGGTAATGGGCAGAGGACAGGAGAGGGAAAGAAAAGGATGATGAAAAGGGAAAAGTCAAAGGGGAAAGAGGAAAAGACTGGAAAAGAAGAAAGGAAGAAAAAAGGAAAAATGAGAGCCAAAAAGTCTGGCAGAATTGGAAAAAAGCAATAAGCTAAAAAAGATATTATAAGAAAGCCACAGAAAGCCAAGGAGGCGGGATCAGAGGGAGAGTATAAATAGGAGCCTCAAATACAGAGCTCTTCAGTATGCCCTCGCCTGAGGAAGAAGCAACACCTTCGAAACGTCGCGACAAGGGCATACTCATTTAATTTTTTCAATTTTACGTTAGTTTGTTGTTTTAGTTTGTTATTTTGGGGGATTTTATTTCATGTTTTGATTCATGTTTTATTGATTTTCCTTAAAAACTCAAATCAGAGATACATCAAAACTAAATGAAAAAACCACACAGAAAACAAATTGGGATGGAAAATACTTTATTGGAAACGAGCCAAAGTAACGGACACGGACAATGAGAACCTGTAAAAAACAAATACTTACCTTTTGAAATTTAAAACAAAAACCGTACTTACCTGAAAAGAAAAAACCTGTAAAAGAAATACTTACCTTGAAAATAAAAAATACTTATGGAGGTAGAGGGATGTGAGGCTGTGGACCATCGGGGTTGATGGCCCGTGCACGCCCTGTTCCTCCTTCGGGAGGGGCAGGTTCTTTTTCTTCAATCCTAACCAGCCAGTGCCTCGCTCCGGTTGGTCTTGCAGTCTCACTCCTAGTTAAAGCTCAATCTAGCATCTATGCCCTACCCCAGTCATTTAACCTAACCCTAACCAATTTGTTTATCTCAAATTACCCAACCTAAATTTGGATTTTGGCCCTATTGTATATACCCCCTGATCTAATCTGGCCCTAAACAACCTGAAATTTGGATACTTTAATTCTACTTCTTTCCTGGAAATGAAATCTTAAACCTTACCCCAGTACTGGATCTGAAGCCCGAGTAATCCTAACCCCAGCTGAAACCTAAAGCCTAACCCAACGTCACATCTCCTTTCTAAATTTACTCCCCAAGTCGGGTTGAGTCCTCCCCAAGCAGGGTTGAGAGAGTAGTATTAAAGCCAAGTCGGCATTGTAGTAGCCCAAAATTCGGAAGAGAAAGAGGACAGATGTAGACCAAAAGGAAGGGTAATGGGCAGAGGACAGGAGAGGGAAAGAAAAGGATGATGAAAAGGGAAAAGTCAAAGGGGAAAGAGGAAAAGACTGGAAAAGAAGAAAGGAAGAAAAAAGGAAAAATGAGAGCCAAAAAGTCTGGCAGAATTGGAAAAAAGCAATAAGCTAAAAAAGATATTATAAGAAAGCCACAGAAAGCCAAGGAGGCGGGATCAGAGGGAGAGTATAAATAGGAGCCTCAAATACAGAGCTCTTCAGTATGCCCTCGCCTGAGGAAGAAGCAACACCTTCGAAACGTCGCGACAAGGGCATACTCATTTAATTTTTTCAATTTTACGTTAGTTTGTTGTTTTAGTTTGTTATTTTGGGGGATTTTATTTCATGTTTTGATTCATGTTTTATTGATTTTCCTTAAAAACTCAAATCAGAGATACATCAAAACTAAATGAAAAAACCACACAGAAAACAAATTGGGATGGAAAATACTTTATTGGAAACGAGCCAAAGTAACGGACACGGACAATGAGAACCTGTAAAAAACAAATACTTACCTTTTGAAATTTAAAACAAAAACCGTACTTACCTGAAAAGAAAAAACCTGTAAAAGAAATACTTACCTTGAAAATAAAAAATACTTATGGAGGTAGAGGGATGTGAGGCTGTGGACCATCGGGGTTGATGGCCCGTGCACGCCCTGTTCCTCCTTCGGGAGGGGCAGGTTCTTTTTCTTCAATCCTAACCAGCCAGTGCCTCGCTCCGGTTGGTCTTGCAGTCTCACTCCTAGTTAAAGCTCAATCTAGCATCTATGCCCTACCCCAGTCATTTAACCTAACCCTAACCAATTTGTTTATCTCAAATTACCCAACCTAAATTTGGATTTTGGCCCTATTGTATATACCCCCTGATCTAATCTGGCCCTAAACAACCTGAAATTTGGATACTTTAATTCTACTTCTTTCCTGGAAATGAAATCTTAAACCTTACCCCAGTACTGGATCTGAAGCCCGAGTAATCCTAACCCCAGCTGAAACCTAAAGCCTAACCCAACGTCACATCTCCTTTCTAAATTTACTCCCCAAGTCGGGTTGAGTCCTCCCCAAGCAGGGTTGAGAGAGTAGTATTAAAGCCAAGTCGGCATTGTAGTAGCCCAAAATTCGGAAGAGAAAGAGGACAGATGTAGACCAAAAGGAAGGGTAATGGGCAGAGGACAGGAGAGGGAAAGAAAAGGATGATGAAAAGGGAAAAGTCAAAGGGGAAAGAGGAAAAGACTGGAAAAGAAGAAAGGAAGAAAAAAGGAAAAATGAGAGCCAAAAAGTCTGGCAGAATTGGAAAAAAGCAATAAGCTAAAAAAGATATTATAAGAAAGCCACAGAAAGCCAAGGAGGCGGGATCAGAGGGAGAGTATAAATAGGAGCCTCAAATACAGAGCTCTTCAGTATGCCCTCGCCTGAGGAAGAAGCAACACCTTCGAAACGTCGCGACAAGGGCATACTCATTTAATTTTTTCAATTTTACGTTAGTTTGTTGTTTTAGTTTGTTATTTTGGGGGATTTTATTTCATGTTTTGATTCATGTTTTATTGATTTTCCTTAAAAACTCAAATCAGAGATACATCAAAACTAAATGAAAAAACCACACAGAAAACAAATTGGGATGGAAAATACTTTATTGGAAACGAGCCAAAGTAACGGACACGGACAATGAGAACCTGTAAAAAACAAATACTTACCTTTTGAAATTTAAAACAAAAACCGTACTTACCTGAAAAGAAAAAACCTGTAAAAGAAATACTTACCTTGAAAATAAAAAATACTTATGGAGGTAGAGGGATGTGAGGCTGTGGACCATCGGGGTTGATGGCCCGTGCACGCCCTGTTCCTCCTTCGGGAGGGGCAGGTTCTTTTTCTTCAATCCTAACCAGCCAGTGCCTCGCTCCGGTTGGTCTTGCAGTCTCACTCCTAGTTAAAGCTCAATCTAGCATCTATGCCCTACCCCAGTCATTTAACCTAACCCTAACCAATTTGTTTATCTCAAATTACCCAACCTAAATTTGGATTTTGGCCCTATTGTATATACCCCCTGATCTAATCTGGCCCTAAACAACCTGAAATTTGGATACTTTAATTCTACTTCTTTCCTGGAAATGAAATCTTAAACCTTACCCCAGTACTGGATCTGAAGCCCGAGTAATCCTAACCCCAGCTGAAACCTAAAGCCTAACCCAACGTCACATCTCCTTTCTAAATTTACTCCCCAAGTCGGGTTGAGTCCTCCCCAAGCAGGGTTGAGAGAGTAGTATTAAAGCCAAGTCGGCATTGTAGTAGCCCAAAATTCGGAAGAGAAAGAGGACAGATGTAGACCAAAAGGAAGGGTAATGGGCAGAGGACAGGAGAGGGAAAGAAAAGGATGATGAAAAGGGAAAAGTCAAAGGGGAAAGAGGAAAAGACTGGAAAAGAAGAAAGGAAGAAAAAAGGAAAAATGAGAGCCAAAAAGTCTGGCAGAATTGGAAAAAAGCAATAAGCTAAAAAAGATATTATAAGAAAGCCACAGAAAGCCAAGGAGGCGGGATCAGAGGGAGAGTATAAATAGGAGCCTCAAATACAGAGCTCTTCAGTATGCCCTCGCCTGAGGAAGAAGCAACACCTTCGAAACGTCGCGACAAGGGCATACTCATTTAATTTTTTCAATTTTACGTTAGTTTGTTGTTTTAGTTTGTTATTTTGGGGGATTTTATTTCATGTTTTGATTCATGTTTTATTGATTTTCCTTAAAAACTCAAATCAGAGATACATCAAAACTAAATGAAAAAACCACACAGAAAACAAATTGGGATGGAAAATACTTTATTGGAAACGAGCCAAAGTAACGGACACGGACAATGAGAACCTGTAAAAAACAAATACTTACCTTTTGAAATTTAAAACAAAAACCGTACTTACCTGAAAAGAAAAAACCTGTAAAAGAAATACTTACCTTGAAAATAAAAAATACTTATGGAGGTAGAGGGATGTGAGGCTGTGGACCATCGGGGTTGATGGCCCGTGCACGCCCTGTTCCTCCTTCGGGAGGGGCAGGTTCTTTTTCTTCAATCCTAACCAGCCAGTGCCTCGCTCCGGTTGGTCTTGCAGTCTCACTCCTAGTTAAAGCTCAATCTAGCATCTATGCCCTACCCCAGTCATTTAACCTAACCCTAACCAATTTGTTTATCTCAAATTACCCAACCTAAATTTGGATTTTGGCCCTATTGTATATACCCCCTGATCTAATCTGGCCCTAAACAACCTGAAATTTGGATACTTTAATTCTACTTCTTTCCTGGAAATGAAATCTTAAACCTTACCCCAGTACTGGATCTGAAGCCCGAGTAATCCTAACCCCAGCTGAAACCTAAAGCCTAACCCAACGTCACATCTCCTTTCTAAATTTACTCCCCAAGTCGGGTTGAGTCCTCCCCAAGCAGGGTTGAGAGAGTAGTATTAAAGCCAAGTCGGCATTGTAGTAGCCCAAAATTCGGAAGAGAAAGAGGACAGATGTAGACCAAAAGGAAGGGTAATGGGCAGAGGACAGGAGAGGGAAAGAAAAGGATGATGAAAAGGGAAAAGTCAAAGGGGAAAGAGGAAAAGACTGGAAAAGAAGAAAGGAAGAAAAAAGGAAAAATGAGAGCCAAAAAGTCTGGCAGAATTGGAAAAAAGCAATAAGCTAAAAAAGATATTATAAGAAAGCCACAGAAAGCCAAGGAGGCGGGATCAGAGGGAGAGTATAAATAGGAGCCTCAAATACAGAGCTCTTCAGTATGCCCTCGCCTGAGGAAGAAGCAACACCTTCGAAACGTCGCGACAAGGGCATACTCATTTAATTTTTTCAATTTTACGTTAGTTTGTTGTTTTAGTTTGTTATTTTGGGGGATTTTATTTCATGTTTTGATTCATGTTTTATTGATTTTCCTTAAAAACTCAAATCAGAGATACATCAAAACTAAATGAAAAAACCACACAGAAAACAAATTGGGATGGAAAATACTTTATTGGAAACGAGCCAAAGTAACGGACACGGACAATGAGAACCTGTAAAAAACAAATACTTACCTTTTGAAATTTAAAACAAAAACCGTACTTACCTGAAAAGAAAAAACCTGTAAAAGAAATACTTACCTTGAAAATAAAAAATACTTATGGAGGTAGAGGGATGTGAGGCTGTGGACCATCGGGGTTGATGGCCCGTGCACGCCCTGTTCCTCCTTCGGGAGGGGCAGGTTCTTTTTCTTCAATCCTAACCAGCCAGTGCCTCGCTCCGGTTGGTCTTGCAGTCTCACTCCTAGTTAAAGCTCAATCTAGCATCTATGCCCTACCCCAGTCATTTAACCTAACCCTAACCAATTTGTTTATCTCAAATTACCCAACCTAAATTTGGATTTTGGCCCTATTGTATATACCCCCTGATCTAATCTGGCCCTAAACAACCTGAAATTTGGATACTTTAATTCTACTTCTTTCCTGGAAATGAAATCTTAAACCTTACCCCAGTACTGGATCTGAAGCCCGAGTAATCCTAACCCCAGCTGAAACCTAAAGCCTAACCCAACGTCACATCTCCTTTCTAAATTTACTCCCCAAGTCGGGTTGAGTCCTCCCCAAGCAGGGTTGAGAGAGTAGTATTAAAGCCAAGTCGGCATTGTAGTAGCCCAAAATTCGGAAGAGAAAGAGGACAGATGTAGACCAAAAGGAAGGGTAATGGGCAGAGGACAGGAGAGGGAAAGAAAAGGATGATGAAAAGGGAAAAGTCAAAGGGGAAAGAGGAAAAGACTGGAAAAGAAGAAAGGAAGAAAAAAGGAAAAATGAGAGCCAAAAAGTCTGGCAGAATTGGAAAAAAGCAATAAGCTAAAAAAGATATTATAAGAAAGCCACAGAAAGCCAAGGAGGCGGGATCAGAGGGAGAGTATAAATAGGAGCCTCAAATACAGAGCTCTTCAGTATGCCCTCGCCTGAGGAAGAAGCAACACCTTCGAAACGTCGCGACAAGGGCATACTCATTTAATTTTTTCAATTTTACGTTAGTTTGTTGTTTTAGTTTGTTATTTTGGGGGATTTTATTTCATGTTTTGATTCATGTTTTATTGATTTTCCTTAAAAACTCAAATCAGAGATACATCAAAACTAAATGAAAAAACCACACAGAAAACAAATTGGGATGGAAAATACTTTATTGGAAACGAGCCAAAGTAACGGACACGGACAATGAGAACCTGTAAAAAACAAATACTTACCTTTTGAAATTTAAAACAAAAACCGTACTTACCTGAAAAGAAAAAACCTGTAAAAGAAATACTTACCTTGAAAATAAAAAATACTTATGGAGGTAGAGGGATGTGAGGCTGTGGACCATCGGGGTTGATGGCCCGTGCACGCCCTGTTCCTCCTTCGGGAGGGGCCAGGTTCTTTTTCTTCAATCCTAACCAGCCAGTGCCTCGCTCCGGTTGGTCTTGCAGTCTCACTCCTAGTTAAAGCTCAATCTAGCATCTATGCCCTACCCCAGTCATTTAACCTAACCCTAACCAATTTGTTTATCTCAAATTACCCAACCTAAATTTGGATTTTGGCCCTTTGTATATACCCCCTGATCTAATCTGGCCCTAAACAACCTGAAATTTGGATACTTTAATTCTACTTCTTTCCTGGAAATGAAATCTTAAACCTTACCCCAGTACTGGATCTGAAGCCCGAGTAATCCTAACCCCAGCTGAAACCTAAAGCCTAACCCAACGTCACATCTCCTTTCTAAATTTACTCCCCAAGTCGGGTTGAGTCCTCCCCAAGCAGGGTTGAGAGAGTAGTATTAAAGCCAAGTCGGCATTGTAGTAGCCCAAAATTCGGAAGAGAAAGAGGACAGATGTAGACCAAAAGGAAGGGTAATGGGCAGAGGACAGGAGAGGGAAAGAAAAGGATGATGAAAAGGGAAAAGTCAAAGGGGAAAGAGGAAAAGACTGGAAAAGAAGAAAGGAAGAAAAAAGGAAAAATGAGAGCCAAAAAGTCTGGCAGAATTGGAAAAAAGCAATAAGCTAAAAAAGATATTATAAGAAAGCCACAGAAAGCCAAGGAGGCGGGATCAGAGGGAGAGTATAAATAGGAGCCTCAAATACAGAGCTCTTCAGTATGCCCTCGCCTGAGGAAGAAGCAACACCTTCGAAACGTCGCGACAAGGGCATACTCATTTAATTTTTTCAATTTTACGTTAGTTTGTTGTTTTAGTTTGTTATTTTGGGGGATTTTATTTCATGTTTTGATTCATGTTTTATTGATTTTCCTTAAAAACTCAAATCAGAGATACATCAAAACTAAATGAAAAAACCACACAGAAAACAAATTGGGATGGAAAATACTTTATTGGAAACGAGCCAAAGTAACGGACACGGACAATGAGAACCTGTAAAAAACAAATACTTACCTTTTGAAATTTAAAACAAAACCGTACTTACCTGAAAAGAAAAAACCTGTAAAAGAAATACTTACCTTGAAAATAAAAAATACTTATGGAGGTAGAGGGATGTGAGGCTGTGGACCATCGGGGGTTGATGGCCCGTGCACGCCCTGTTCCTCCTTCGGGAGGGGCAGGTTCTTTTTCTTCAATCCTAACCAGCCAGTGCCTCGCTCCGGTTGGTCTTGCAGTCTCACTCCTAGTTAAAGCTCAATCTAGCATCTATGCCCTACCCCAGTCATTTAACCTAACCCTAACCAATTTGTTTATCTCAAATTACCCAACCTAAATTTGGATTTTGGCCCTATTGTATATACCCCCTGATCTAATCTGGCCCTAAACAACCTGAAATTTGGATACTTTAATTCTACTTCTTTCCTGGAAATGAAATCTTAAACCTTACCCCAGTACTGGATCTGAAGCCCGAGTAATCCTAACCCCAGCTGAAACCTAAAGCCTAACCCAACGTCACATCTCCTTTCTAAATTTACTCCCCAAGTCGGGTTGAGTCCTCCCCAAGCAGGGTTGAGAGAGTAGTATTAAAGCCAAGTCGGCATTGTAGTAGCCCAAAATTCGGAAGAGAAAGAGGACAGATGTAGACCAAAAGGAAGGGTAATGGGCAGAGGACAGGAGAGGGAAAGAAAAGGATGATGAAAAGGGAAAAGTCAAAGGGGAAAGAGGAAAAGACTGGAAAAGAAGAAAGGAAGAAAAAAGGAAAAATGAGAGCCAAAAAGTCTGGCAGAATTGGAAAAAAGCAATAAGCTAAAAAAGATATTATAAGAAAGCCACAGAAAGCCAAGGAGGCGGGATCAGAGGGAGAGTATAAATAGGAGCCTCAAATACAGAGCTCTTCAGTATGCCCTCGCCTGAGGAAGAAGCAACACCTTCGAAACGTCGCGACAAGGGCATACTCATTTAATTTTTTCAATTTTACGTTAGTTTGTTGTTTTAGTTTGTTATTTTGGGGGATTTTATTTCATGTTTT
>NC_135176.1:34650474-34671016 GCF_041146795.1 Maylandia zebra | reverse complement strand
GTTTTAAATTTCAAAAGGTAAGTATTTGTTTTTTACAGGTTCTCATTGTCCGTGTCCGTTACTTTGGCTCGTTTCCAATAAAGTATTTTCCATCCCAATTTGTTTTCTGTGTGGTTTTTTCATTTAGTTTTGATGTATCTCTGATTTGAGTTTTTAAGGAAAATCAATAAAACATGAATCAAAACATGAAATAAAATCCCCCAAAATAACAAACTAAAACAACAAACTAACGTAAAATTGAAAAAATTAAATGAGTATGCCCTTGTCGCGACGTTTCGAAGGTGTTGCTTCTTCCTCAGGCGAGGGCATACTGAAGAGCTCTGTATTTGAGGCTCCTATTTATACTCTCCCTCTGATCCCGCCTCCTTGGCTTTCTGTGGCTTTCTTATAATATCTTTTTTAGCTTATTGCTTTTTTCCAATTCTGCCAGACTTTTTGGCTCTCATTTTTCCTTTTTTCTTCCTTTCTTCTTTTCCAGTCTTTTCCTCTTTCCCCTTTGACTTTTCCCTTTTCATCATCCTTTTCTTTCCCTCTCCTGTCCTCTGCCCATTACCCTTCCTTTTGGTCTACATCTGTCCTCTTTCTCTTCCGAATTTTGGGCTACTACAATGCCGACTTGGCTTTAATACTACTCTCTCAACCCTGCTTGGGGAGGACTCAACCCGACTTGGGGAGTAAATTTAGAAAGGAGATGTGACGTTGGGTTAGGCTTTAGGTTTCAGCTGGGGTTAGGATTACTCGGGCTTCAGATCCAGTACTGGGGTAAGGTTTAAGATTTCATTTCCAGGAAAGAAGTAGAATTAAAGTATCCAAATTTCAGGTTGTTTAGGGCCAGATTAGATCAGGGGGTATATACAATAGGGCCAAAATCCAAATTTAGGTTGGGTAATTTGAGATAAACAAATTGGTTAGGGTTAGGTTAAATGACTGGGGTAGGGCATAGATGCTAGATTGAGCTTTAACTAGGAGTGAGACTGCAAGACCAACCGGAGCGAGGCACTGGCTGGTTAGGATTGAAGAAAAAGAACCTGTCCCTCCCGAAGGAGGAACAGGGCGTGCACGGGCCATCAACCCCGATGGTCCACAGCCTCACATCCCTCTACCTCCATAAGTATTTTTTATTTTCAAGGTAAGTATTTCTTTTACAGGTTTTTTCTTTTCAGGTAAGTACGGTTTTTGTTTTAAATTTCAAAAGGTAAGTATTTGTTTTTTACAGGTTCTCATTGTCCGTGTCCGTTACTTTGGCTCGTTTCCAATAAAGTATTTTCCATCCCAATTTGTTTTCTGTGTGGTTTTTTCATTTAGTTTTGATGTATCTCTGATTTGAGTTTTTAAGGAAAATCAATAAAACATGAATCAAAACATGAAATAAAATCCCCCAAAATAACAAACTAAAACAACAAACTAACGTAAAATTGAAAAAATTAAATGAGTATGCCCTTGTCGCGACGTTTCGAAGGTGTTGCTTCTTCCTCAGGCGAGGGCATACTGAAGAGCTCTGTATTTGAGGCTCCTATTTATACTCTCCCTCTGATCCCGCCTCCTTGGCTTTCTGTGGCTTTCTTATAATATCTTTTTTAGCTTATTGCTTTTTTCCAATTCTGCCAGACTTTTTGGCTCTCATTTTTCCTTTTTTCTTCCTTTCTTCTTTTCCAGTCTTTTCCTCTTTCCCCTTTGACTTTTCCCTTTTCATCATCCTTTTCTTTCCCTCTCCTGTCCTCTGCCCATTACCCTTCCTTTTGGTCTACATCTGTCCTCTTTCTCTTCCGAATTTTGGGCTACTACAATGCCGACTTGGCTTTAATACTACTCTCTCAACCCTGCTTGGGGAGGACTCAACCCGACTTGGGGAGTAAATTTAGAAAGGAGATGTGACGTTGGGTTAGGCTTTAGGTTTCAGCTGGGGTTAGGATTACTCGGGCTTCAGATCCAGTACTGGGGTAAGGTTTAAGATTTCATTTCCAGGAAAGAAGTAGAATTAAAGTATCCAAATTTCAGGTTGTTTAGGGCCAGATTAGATCAGGGGGTATATACAATAGGGCCAAAATCCAAATTTAGGTTGGGTAATTTGAGATAAACAAATTGGTTAGGGTTAGGTTAAATGACTGGGGTAGGGCATAGATGCTAGATTGAGCTTTAACTAGGAGTGAGACTGCAAGACCAACCGGAGCGAGGCACTGGCTGGTTAGGATTGAAGAAAAAGAACCTGTCCCTCCCGAAGGAGGAACAGGGCGTGCACGGGCCATCAACCCCGATGGTCCACAGCCTCACATCCCTCTACCTCCATAAGTATTTTTTATTTTCAAGGTAAGTATTTCTTTTACAGGTTTTTTCTTTTCAGGTAAGTACGGTTTTTGTTTTAAATTTCAAAAGGTAAGTATTTGTTTTTTACAGGTTCTCATTGTCCGTGTCCGTTACTTTGGCTCGTTTCCAATAAAGTATTTTCCATCCCAATTTGTTTTCTGTGTGGTTTTTTCATTTAGTTTTGATGTATCTCTGATTTGAGTTTTTAAGGAAAATCAATAAAACATGAATCAAAACATGAAATAAAATCCCCCAAAATAACAAACTAAAACAACAAACTAACGTAAAATTGAAAAAATTAAATGAGTATGCCCTTGTCGCGACGTTTCGAAGGTGTTGCTTCTTCCTCAGGCGAGGGCATACTGAAGAGCTCTGTATTTGAGGCTCCTATTTATACTCTCCCTCTGATCCCGCCTCCTTGGCTTTCTGTGGCTTTCTTATAATATCTTTTTTAGCTTATTGCTTTTTTCCAATTCTGCCAGACTTTTTGGCTCTCATTTTTCCTTTTTTCTTCCTTTCTTCTTTTCCAGTCTTTTCCTCTTTCCCCTTTGACTTTTCCCTTTTCATCATCCTTTTCTTTCCCTCTCCTGTCCTCTGCCCATTACCCTTCCTTTTGGTCTACATCTGTCCTCTTTCTCTTCCGAATTTTGGGCTACTACAATGCCGACTTGGCTTTAATACTACTCTCTCAACCCTGCTTGGGGAGGACTCAACCCGACTTGGGGAGTAAATTTAGAAAGGAGATGTGACGTTGGGTTAGGCTTTAGGTTTCAGCTGGGGTTAGGATTACTCGGGCTTCAGATCCAGTACTGGGGTAAGGTTTAAGATTTCATTTCCAGGAAAGAAGTAGAATTAAAGTATCCAAATTTCAGGTTGTTTAGGGCCAGATTAGATCAGGGGGTATATACAATAGGGCCAAAATCCAAATTTAGGTTGGGTAATTTGAGATAAACAAATTGGTTAGGGTTAGGTTAAATGACTGGGGTAGGGCATAGATGCTAGATTGAGCTTTAACTAGGAGTGAGACTGCAAGACCAACCGGAGCGAGGCACTGGCTGGTTAGGATTGAAGAAAAAGAACCTGTCCCTCCCGAAGGAGGAACAGGGCGTGCACGGGCCATCAACCCCGATGGTCCACAGCCTCACATCCCTCTACCTCCATAAGTATTTTTTATTTTCAAGGTAAGTATTTCTTTTACAGGTTTTTTCTTTTCAGGTAAGTACGGTTTTTGTTTTAAATTTCAAAAGGTAAGTATTTGTTTTTTACAGGTTCTCATTGTCCGTGTCCGTTACTTTGGCTCGTTTCCAATAAAGTATTTTCCATCCCAATTTGTTTTCTGTGTGGTTTTTTCATTTAGTTTTGATGTATCTCTGATTTGAGTTTTTAAGGAAAATCAATAAAACATGAATCAAAACATGAAATAAAATCCCCCAAAATAACAAACTAAAACAACAAACTAACGTAAAATTGAAAAAATTAAATGAGTATGCCCTTGTCGCGACGTTTCGAAGGTGTTGCTTCTTCCTCAGGCGAGGGCATACTGAAGAGCTCTGTATTTGAGGCTCCTATTTATACTCTCCCTCTGATCCCGCCTCCTTGGCTTTCTGTGGCTTTCTTATAATATCTTTTTTAGCTTATTGCTTTTTTCCAATTCTGCCAGACTTTTTGGCTCTCATTTTTCCTTTTTTCTTCCTTTCTTCTTTTCCAGTCTTTTCCTCTTTCCCCTTTGACTTTTCCCTTTTCATCATCCTTTTCTTTCCCTCTCCTGTCCTCTGCCCATTACCCTTCCTTTTGGTCTACATCTGTCCTCTTTCTCTTCCGAATTTTGGGCTACTACAATGCCGACTTGGCTTTAATACTACTCTCTCAACCCTGCTTGGGGAGGACTCAACCCGACTTGGGGAGTAAATTTAGAAAGGAGATGTGACGTTGGGTTAGGCTTTAGGTTTCAGCTGGGGTTAGGATTACTCGGGCTTCAGATCCAGTACTGGGGTAAGGTTTAAGATTTCATTTCCAGGAAAGAAGTAGAATTAAAGTATCCAAATTTCAGGTTGTTTAGGGCCAGATTAGATCAGGGGGTATATACAATAGGGCCAAAATCCAAATTTAGGTTGGGTAATTTGAGATAAACAAATTGGTTAGGGTTAGGTTAAATGACTGGGGTAGGGCATAGATGCTAGATTGAGCTTTAACTAGGAGTGAGACTGCAAGACCAACCGGAGCGAGGCACTGGCTGGTTAGGATTGAAGAAAAAGAACCTGTCCCTCCCGAAGGAGGAACAGGGCGTGCACGGGCCATCAACCCCGATGGTCCACAGCCTCACATCCCTCTACCTCCATAAGTATTTTTTATTTTCAAGGTAAGTATTTCTTTTACAGGTTTTTTCTTTTCAGGTAAGTACGGTTTTTGTTTTAAATTTCAAAAGGTAAGTATTTGTTTTTTACAGGTTCTCATTGTCCGTGTCCGTTACTTTGGCTCGTTTCCAATAAAGTATTTTCCATCCCAATTTGTTTTCTGTGTGGTTTTTTCATTTAGTTTTGATGTATCTCTGATTTGAGTTTTTAAGGAAAATCAATAAAACATGAATCAAAACATGAAATAAAATCCCCCAAAATAACAAACTAAAACAACAAACTAACGTAAAATTGAAAAAATTAAATGAGTATGCCCTTGTCGCGACGTTTCGAAGGTGTTGCTTCTTCCTCAGGCGAGGGCATACTGAAGAGCTCTGTATTTGAGGCTCCTATTTATACTCTCCCTCTGATCCCGCCTCCTTGGCTTTCTGTGGCTTTCTTATAATATCTTTTTTAGCTTATTGCTTTTTTCCAATTCTGCCAGACTTTTTGGCTCTCATTTTTCCTTTTTTCTTCCTTTCTTCTTTTCCAGTCTTTTCCTCTTTCCCCTTTGACTTTTCCCTTTTCATCATCCTTTTCTTTCCCTCTCCTGTCCTCTGCCCATTACCCTTCCTTTTGGTCTACATCTGTCCTCTTTCTCTTCCGAATTTTGGGCTACTACAATGCCGACTTGGCTTTAATACTACTCTCTCAACCCTGCTTGGGGAGGACTCAACCCGACTTGGGGAGTAAATTTAGAAAGGAGATGTGACGTTGGGTTAGGCTTTAGGTTTCAGCTGGGGTTAGGATTACTCGGGCTTCAGATCCAGTACTGGGGTAAGGTTTAAGATTTCATTTCCAGGAAAGAAGTAGAATTAAAGTATCCAAATTTCAGGTTGTTTAGGGCCAGATTAGATCAGGGGGTATATACAATAGGGCCAAAATCCAAATTTAGGTTGGGTAATTTGAGATAAACAAATTGGTTAGGGTTAGGTTAAATGACTGGGGTAGGGCATAGATGCTAGATTGAGCTTTAACTAGGAGTGAGACTGCAAGACCAACCGGAGCGAGGCACTGGCTGGTTAGGATTGAAGAAAAAGAACCTGTCCCTCCCGAAGGAGGAACAGGGCGTGCACGGGCCATCAACCCCGATGGTCCACAGCCTCACATCCCTCTACCTCCATAAGTATTTTTTATTTTCAAGGTAAGTATTTCTTTTACAGGTTTTTTCTTTTCAGGTAAGTACGGTTTTTGTTTTAAATTTCAAAAGGTAAGTATTTGTTTTTTACAGGTTCTCATTGTCCGTGTCCGTTACTTTGGCTCGTTTCCAATAAAGTATTTTCCATCCCAATTTGTTTTCTGTGTGGTTTTTTCATTTAGTTTTGATGTATCTCTGATTTGAGTTTTTAAGGAAAATCAATAAAACATGAATCAAAACATGAAATAAAATCCCCCAAAATAACAAACTAAAACAACAAACTAACGTAAAATTGAAAAAATTAAATGAGTATGCCCTTGTCGCGACGTTTCGAAGGTGTTGCTTCTTCCTCAGGCGAGGGCATACTGAAGAGCTCTGTATTTGAGGCTCCTATTTATACTCTCCCTCTGATCCCGCCTCCTTGGCTTTCTGTGGCTTTCTTATAATATCTTTTTTAGCTTATTGCTTTTTTCCAATTCTGCCAGACTTTTTGGCTCTCATTTTTCCTTTTTTCTTCCTTTCTTCTTTTCCAGTCTTTTCCTCTTTCCCCTTTGACTTTTCCCTTTTCATCATCCTTTTCTTTCCCTCTCCTGTCCTCTGCCCATTACCCTTCCTTTTGGTCTACATCTGTCCTCTTTCTCTTCCGAATTTTGGGCTACTACAATGCCGACTTGGCTTTAATACTACTCTCTCAACCCTGCTTGGGGAGGACTCAACCCGACTTGGGGAGTAAATTTAGAAAGGAGATGTGACGTTGGGTTAGGCTTTAGGTTTCAGCTGGGGTTAGGATTACTCGGGCTTCAGATCCAGTACTGGGGTAAGGTTTAAGATTTCATTTCCAGGAAAGAAGTAGAATTAAAGTATCCAAATTTCAGGTTGTTTAGGGCCAGATTAGATCAGGGGGTATATACAATAGGGCCAAAATCCAAATTTAGGTTGGGTAATTTGAGATAAACAAATTGGTTAGGGTTAGGTTAAATGACTGGGGTAGGGCATAGATGCTAGATTGAGCTTTAACTAGGAGTGAGACTGCAAGACCAACCGGAGCGAGGCACTGGCTGGTTAGGATTGAAGAAAAAGAACCTGTCCCTCCCGAAGGAGGAACAGGGCGTGCACGGGCCATCAACCCCGATGGTCCACAGCCTCACATCCCTCTACCTCCATAAGTATTTTTTATTTTCAAGGTAAGTATTTCTTTTACAGGTTTTTTCTTTTCAGGTAAGTACGGTTTTTGTTTTAAATTTCAAAAGGTAAGTATTTGTTTTTTACAGGTTCTCATTGTCCGTGTCCGTTACTTTGGCTCGTTTCCAATAAAGTATTTTCCATCCCAATTTGTTTTCTGTGTGGTTTTTTCATTTAGTTTTGATGTATCTCTGATTTGAGTTTTTAAGGAAAATCAATAAAACATGAATCAAAACATGAAATAAAATCCCCCAAAATAACAAACTAAAACAACAAACTAACGTAAAATTGAAAAAATTAAATGAGTATGCCCTTGTCGCGACGTTTCGAAGGTGTTGCTTCTTCCTCAGGCGAGGGCATACTGAAGAGCTCTGTATTTGAGGCTCCTATTTATACTCTCCCTCTGATCCCGCCTCCTTGGCTTTCTGTGGCTTTCTTATAATATCTTTTTTAGCTTATTGCTTTTTTCCAATTCTGCCAGACTTTTTGGCTCTCATTTTTCCTTTTTTCTTCCTTTCTTCTTTTCCAGTCTTTTCCTCTTTCCCCTTTGACTTTTCCCTTTTCATCATCCTTTTCTTTCCCTCTCCTGTCCTCTGCCCATTACCCTTCCTTTTGGTCTACATCTGTCCTCTTTCTCTTCCGAATTTTGGGCTACTACAATGCCGACTTGGCTTTAATACTACTCTCTCAACCCTGCTTGGGGAGGACTCAACCCGACTTGGGGAGTAAATTTAGAAAGGAGATGTGACGTTGGGTTAGGCTTTAGGTTTCAGCTGGGGTTAGGATTACTCGGGCTTCAGATCCAGTACTGGGGTAAGGTTTAAGATTTCATTTCCAGGAAAGAAGTAGAATTAAAGTATCCAAATTTCAGGTTGTTTAGGGCCAGATTAGATCAGGGGGTATATACAATAGGGCCAAAATCCAAATTTAGGTTGGGTAATTTGAGATAAACAAATTGGTTAGGGTTAGGTTAAATGACTGGGGTAGGGCATAGATGCTAGATTGAGCTTTAACTAGGAGTGAGACTGCAAGACCAACCGGAGCGAGGCACTGGCTGGTTAGGATTGAAGAAAAAGAACCTGTCCCTCCCGAAGGAGGAACAGGGCGTGCACGGGCCATCAACCCCGATGGTCCACAGCCTCACATCCCTCTACCTCCATAAGTATTTTTTATTTTCAAGGTAAGTATTTCTTTTACAGGTTTTTTCTTTTCAGGTAAGTACGGTTTTTGTTTTAAATTTCAAAAGGTAAGTATTTGTTTTTTACAGGTTCTCATTGTCCGTGTCCGTTACTTTGGCTCGTTTCCAATAAAGTATTTTCCATCCCAATTTGTTTTCTGTGTGGTTTTTTCATTTAGTTTTGATGTATCTCTGATTTGAGTTTTTAAGGAAAATCAATAAAACATGAATCAAAACATGAAATAAAATCCCCCAAAATAACAAACTAAAACAACAAACTAACGTAAAATTGAAAAAATTAAATGAGTATGCCCTTGTCGCGACGTTTCGAAGGTGTTGCTTCTTCCTCAGGCGAGGGCATACTGAAGAGCTCTGTATTTGAGGCTCCTATTTATACTCTCCCTCTGATCCCGCCTCCTTGGCTTTCTGTGGCTTTCTTATAATATCTTTTTTAGCTTATTGCTTTTTTCCAATTCTGCCAGACTTTTTGGCTCTCATTTTTCCTTTTTTCTTCCTTTCTTCTTTTCCAGTCTTTTCCTCTTTCCCCTTTGACTTTTCCCTTTTCATCATCCTTTTCTTTCCCTCTCCTGTCCTCTGCCCATTACCCTTCCTTTTGGTCTACATCTGTCCTCTTTCTCTTCCGAATTTTGGGCTACTACAATGCCGACTTGGCTTTAATACTACTCTCTCAACCCTGCTTGGGGAGGACTCAACCCGACTTGGGGAGTAAATTTAGAAAGGAGATGTGACGTTGGGTTAGGCTTTAGGTTTCAGCTGGGGTTAGGATTACTCGGGCTTCAGATCCAGTACTGGGGTAAGGTTTAAGATTTCATTTCCAGGAAAGAAGTAGAATTAAAGTATCCAAATTTCAGGTTGTTTAGGGCCAGATTAGATCAGGGGGTATATACAATAGGGCCAAAATCCAAATTTAGGTTGGGTAATTTGAGATAAACAAATTGGTTAGGGTTAGGTTAAATGACTGGGGTAGGGCATAGATGCTAGATTGAGCTTTAACTAGGAGTGAGACTGCAAGACCAACCGGAGCGAGGCACTGGCTGGTTAGGATTGAAGAAAAAGAACCTGTCCCTCCCGAAGGAGGAACAGGGCGTGCACGGGCCATCAACCCCGATGGTCCACAGCCTCACATCCCTCTACCTCCATAAGTATTTTTTATTTTCAAGGTAAGTATTTCTTTTACAGGTTTTTTCTTTTCAGGTAAGTACGGTTTTTGTTTTAAATTTCAAAAGGTAAGTATTTGTTTTTTACAGGTTCTCATTGTCCGTGTCCGTTACTTTGGCTCGTTTCCAATAAAGTATTTTCCATCCCAATTTGTTTTCTGTGTGGTTTTTTCATTTAGTTTTGATGTATCTCTGATTTGAGTTTTTAAGGAAAATCAATAAAACATGAATCAAAACATGAAATAAAATCCCCCAAAATAACAAACTAAAACAACAAACTAACGTAAAATTGAAAAAATTAAATGAGTATGCCCTTGTCGCGACGTTTCGAAGGTGTTGCTTCTTCCTCAGGCGAGGGCATACTGAAGAGCTCTGTATTTGAGGCTCCTATTTATACTCTCCCTCTGATCCCGCCTCCTTGGCTTTCTGTGGCTTTCTTATAATATCTTTTTTAGCTTATTGCTTTTTTCCAATTCTGCCAGACTTTTTGGCTCTCATTTTTCCTTTTTTCTTCCTTTCTTCTTTTCCAGTCTTTTCCTCTTTCCCCTTTGACTTTTCCCTTTTCATCATCCTTTTCTTTCCCTCTCCTGTCCTCTGCCCATTACCCTTCCTTTTGGTCTACATCTGTCCTCTTTCTCTTCCGAATTTTGGGCTACTACAATGCCGACTTGGCTTTAATACTACTCTCTCAACCCTGCTTGGGGAGGACTCAACCCGACTTGGGGAGTAAATTTAGAAAGGAGATGTGACGTTGGGTTAGGCTTTAGGTTTCAGCTGGGGTTAGGATTACTCGGGCTTCAGATCCAGTACTGGGGTAAGGTTTAAGATTTCATTTCCAGGAAAGAAGTAGAATTAAAGTATCCAAATTTCAGGTTGTTTAGGGCCAGATTAGATCAGGGGGTATATACAATAGGGCCAAAATCCAAATTTAGGTTGGGTAATTTGAGATAAACAAATTGGTTAGGGTTAGGTTAAATGACTGGGGTAGGGCATAGATGCTAGATTGAGCTTTAACTAGGAGTGAGACTGCAAGACCAACCGGAGCGAGGCACTGGCTGGTTAGGATTGAAGAAAAAGAACCTGTCCCTCCCGAAGGAGGAACAGGGCGTGCACGGGCCATCAACCCCGATGGTCCACAGCCTCACATCCCTCTACCTCCATAAGTATTTTTTATTTTCAAGGTAAGTATTTCTTTTACAGGTTTTTTCTTTTCAGGTAAGTACGGTTTTTGTTTTAAATTTCAAAAGGTAAGTATTTGTTTTTTACAGGTTCTCATTGTCCGTGTCCGTTACTTTGGCTCGTTTCCAATAAAGTATTTTCCATCCCAATTTGTTTTCTGTGTGGTTTTTTCATTTAGTTTTGATGTATCTCTGATTTGAGTTTTTAAGGAAAATCAATAAAACATGAATCAAAACATGAAATAAAATCCCCCAAAATAACAAACTAAAACAACAAACTAACGTAAAATTGAAAAAATTAAATGAGTATGCCCTTGTCGCGACGTTTCGAAGGTGTTGCTTCTTCCTCAGGCGAGGGCATACTGAAGAGCTCTGTATTTGAGGCTCCTATTTATACTCTCCCTCTGATCCCGCCTCCTTGGCTTTCTGTGGCTTTCTTATAATATCTTTTTTAGCTTATTGCTTTTTTCCAATTCTGCCAGACTTTTTGGCTCTCATTTTTCCTTTTTTCTTCCTTTCTTCTTTTCCAGTCTTTTCCTCTTTCCCCTTTGACTTTTCCCTTTTCATCATCCTTTTCTTTCCCTCTCCTGTCCTCTGCCCATTACCCTTCCTTTTGGTCTACATCTGTCCTCTTTCTCTTCCGAATTTTGGGCTACTACAATGCCGACTTGGCTTTAATACTACTCTCTCAACCCTGCTTGGGGAGGACTCAACCCGACTTGGGGAGTAAATTTAGAAAGGAGATGTGACGTTGGGTTAGGCTTTAGGTTTCAGCTGGGGTTAGGATTACTCGGGCTTCAGATCCAGTACTGGGGTAAGGTTTAAGATTTCATTTCCAGGAAAGAAGTAGAATTAAAGTATCCAAATTTCAGGTTGTTTAGGGCCAGATTAGATCAGGGGGTATATACAATAGGGCCAAAATCCAAATTTAGGTTGGGTAATTTGAGATAAACAAATTGGTTAGGGTTAGGTTAAATGACTGGGGTAGGGCATAGATGCTAGATTGAGCTTTAACTAGGAGTGAGACTGCAAGACCAACCGGAGCGAGGCACTGGCTGGTTAGGATTGAAGAAAAAGAACCTGTCCCTCCCGAAGGAGGAACAGGGCGTGCACGGGCCATCAACCCCGATGGTCCACAGCCTCACATCCCTCTACCTCCATAAGTATTTTTTATTTTCAAGGTAAGTATTTCTTTTACAGGTTTTTTCTTTTCAGGTAAGTACGGTTTTTGTTTTAAATTTCAAAAGGTAAGTATTTGTTTTTTACAGGTTCTCATTGTCCGTGTCCGTTACTTTGGCTCGTTTCCAATAAAGTATTTTCCATCCCAATTTGTTTTCTGTGTGGTTTTTTCATTTAGTTTTGATGTATCTCTGATTTGAGTTTTTAAGGAAAATCAATAAAACATGAATCAAAACATGAAATAAAATCCCCCAAAATAACAAACTAAAACAACAAACTAACGTAAAATTGAAAAAATTAAATGAGTATGCCCTTGTCGCGACGTTTCGAAGGTGTTGCTTCTTCCTCAGGCGAGGGCATACTGAAGAGCTCTGTATTTGAGGCTCCTATTTATACTCTCCCTCTGATCCCGCCTCCTTGGCTTTCTGTGGCTTTCTTATAATATCTTTTTTAGCTTATTGCTTTTTTCCAATTCTGCCAGACTTTTTGGCTCTCATTTTTCCTTTTTTCTTCCTTTCTTCTTTTCCAGTCTTTTCCTCTTTCCCCTTTGACTTTTCCCTTTTCATCATCCTTTTCTTTCCCTCTCCTGTCCTCTGCCCATTACCCTTCCTTTTGGTCTACATCTGTCCTCTTTCTCTTCCGAATTTTGGGCTACTACAATGCCGACTTGGCTTTAATACTACTCTCTCAACCCTGCTTGGGGAGGACTCAACCCGACTTGGGGAGTAAATTTAGAAAGGAGATGTGACGTTGGGTTAGGCTTTAGGTTTCAGCTGGGGTTAGGATTACTCGGGCTTCAGATCCAGTACTGGGGTAAGGTTTAAGATTTCATTTCCAGGAAAGAAGTAGAATTAAAGTATCCAAATTTCAGGTTGTTTAGGGCCAGATTAGATCAGGGGGTATATACAATAGGGCCAAAATCCAAATTTAGGTTGGGTAATTTGAGATAAACAAATTGGTTAGGGTTAGGTTAAATGACTGGGGTAGGGCATAGATGCTAGATTGAGCTTTAACTAGGAGTGAGACTGCAAGACCAACCGGAGCGAGGCACTGGCTGGTTAGGATTGAAGAAAAAGAACCTGTCCCTCCCGAAGGAGGAACAGGGCGTGCACGGGCCATCAACCCCGATGGTCCACAGCCTCACATCCCTCTACCTCCATAAGTATTTTTTATTTTCAAGGTAAGTATTTCTTTTACAGGTTTTTTCTTTTCAGGTAAGTACGGTTTTTGTTTTAAATTTCAAAAGGTAAGTATTTGTTTTTTACAGGTTCTCATTGTCCGTGTCCGTTACTTTGGCTCGTTTCCAATAAAGTATTTTCCATCCCAATTTGTTTTCTGTGTGGTTTTTTCATTTAGTTTTGATGTATCTCTGATTTGAGTTTTTAAGGAAAATCAATAAAACATGAATCAAAACATGAAATAAAATCCCCCAAAATAACAAACTAAAACAACAAACTAACGTAAAATTGAAAAAATTAAATGAGTATGCCCTTGTCGCGACGTTTCGAAGGTGTTGCTTCTTCCTCAGGCGAGGGCATACTGAAGAGCTCTGTATTTGAGGCTCCTATTTATACTCTCCCTCTGATCCCGCCTCCTTGGCTTTCTGTGGCTTTCTTATAATATCTTTTTTAGCTTATTGCTTTTTTCCAATTCTGCCAGACTTTTTGGCTCTCATTTTTCCTTTTTTCTTCCTTTCTTCTTTTCCAGTCTTTTCCTCTTTCCCCTTTGACTTTTCCCTTTTCATCATCCTTTTCTTTCCCTCTCCTGTCCTCTGCCCATTACCCTTCCTTTTGGTCTACATCTGTCCTCTTTCTCTTCCGAATTTTGGGCTACTACAATGCCGACTTGGCTTTAATACTACTCTCTCAACCCTGCTTGGGGAGGACTCAACCCGACTTGGGGAGTAAATTTAGAAAGGAGATGTGACGTTGGGTTAGGCTTTAGGTTTCAGCTGGGGTTAGGATTACTCGGGCTTCAGATCCAGTACTGGGGTAAGGTTTAAGATTTCATTTCCAGGAAAGAAGTAGAATTAAAGTATCCAAATTTCAGGTTGTTTAGGGCCAGATTAGATCAGGGGGTATATACAATAGGGCCAAAATCCAAATTTAGGTTGGGTAATTTGAGATAAACAAATTGGTTAGGGTTAGGTTAAATGACTGGGGTAGGGCATAGATGCTAGATTGAGCTTTAACTAGGAGTGAGACTGCAAGACCAACCGGAGCGAGGCACTGGCTGGTTAGGATTGAAGAAAAAGAACCTGTCCCTCCCGAAGGAGGAACAGGGCGTGCACGGGCCATCAACCCCGATGGTCCACAGCCTCACATCCCTCTACCTCCATAAGTATTTTTTATTTTCAAGGTAAGTATTTCTTTTACAGGTTTTTTCTTTTCAGGTAAGTACGGTTTTTGTTTTAAATTTCAAAAGGTAAGTATTTGTTTTTTACAGGTTCTCATTGTCCGTGTCCGTTACTTTGGCTCGTTTCCAATAAAGTATTTTCCATCCCAATTTGTTTTCTGTGTGGTTTTTTCATTTAGTTTTGATGTATCTCTGATTTGAGTTTTTAAGGAAAATCAATAAAACATGAATCAAAACATGAAATAAAATCCCCCAAAATAACAAACTAAAACAACAAACTAACGTAAAATTGAAAAAATTAAATGAGTATGCCCTTGTCGCGACGTTTCGAAGGTGTTGCTTCTTCCTCAGGCGAGGGCATACTGAAGAGCTCTGTATTTGAGGCTCCTATTTATACTCTCCCTCTGATCCCGCCTCCTTGGCTTTCTGTGGCTTTCTTATAATATCTTTTTTAGCTTATTGCTTTTTTCCAATTCTGCCAGACTTTTTGGCTCTCATTTTTCCTTTTTTCTTCCTTTCTTCTTTTCCAGTCTTTTCCTCTTTCCCCTTTGACTTTTCCCTTTTCATCATCCTTTTCTTTCCCTCTCCTGTCCTCTGCCCATTACCCTTCCTTTTGGTCTACATCTGTCCTCTTTCTCTTCCGAATTTTGGGCTACTACAATGCCGACTTGGCTTTAATACTACTCTCTCAACCCTGCTTGGGGAGGACTCAACCCGACTTGGGGAGTAAATTTAGAAAGGAGATGTGACGTTGGGTTAGGCTTTAGGTTTCAGCTGGGGTTAGGATTACTCGGGCTTCAGATCCAGTACTGGGGTAAGGTTTAAGATTTCATTTCCAGGAAAGAAGTAGAATTAAAGTATCCAAATTTCAGGTTGTTTAGGGCCAGATTAGATCAGGGGGTATATACAATAGGGCCAAAATCCAAATTTAGGTTGGGTAATTTGAGATAAACAAATTGGTTAGGGTTAGGTTAAATGACTGGGGTAGGGCATAGATGCTAGATTGAGCTTTAACTAGGAGTGAGACTGCAAGACCAACCGGAGCGAGGCACTGGCTGGTTAGGATTGAAGAAAAAGAACCTGTCCCTCCCGAAGGAGGAACAGGGCGTGCACGGGCCATCAACCCCGATGGTCCACAGCCTCACATCCCTCTACCTCCATAAGTATTTTTTATTTTCAAGGTAAGTATTTCTTTTACAGGTTTTTTCTTTTCAGGTAAGTACGGTTTTTGTTTTAAATTTCAAAAGGTAAGTATTTGTTTTTTACAGGTTCTCATTGTCCGTGTCCGTTACTTTGGCTCGTTTCCAATAAAGTATTTTCCATCCCAATTTGTTTTCTGTGTGGTTTTTTCATTTAGTTTTGATGTATCTCTGATTTGAGTTTTTAAGGAAAATCAATAAAACATGAATCAAAACATGAAATAAAATCCCCCAAAATAACAAACTAAAACAACAAACTAACGTAAAATTGAAAAAATTAAATGAGTATGCCCT
Organism: Maylandia zebra; assembly: GCF_041146795.1. Lineage (NCBI taxonomy): Eukaryota > Metazoa > Chordata > Actinopteri > Cichliformes > Cichlidae > Maylandia > Maylandia zebra. Next base: position 34,655,439 of record NC_135176.1, on the reverse strand, counting down.
TGTCGCGACGTTTCGAAGGTGTTGCTTCTTCCTCAGGCGAGGGCATACTGAAGAGCTCTGTATTTGAGGCTCCTATTTATACTCTCCCTCTGATCCCGCCTCCTTGGCTTTCTGTGGCTTTCTTATAATATCTTTTTTAGCTTATTGCTTTTTTCCAATTCTGCCAGACTTTTTGGCTCTCATTTTTCCTTTTTTCTTCCTTTCTTCTTTTCCAGTCTTTTCCTCTTTCCCCTTTGACTTTTCCCTTTTCATCATCCTTTTCTTTCCCTCTCCTGTCCTCTGCCCATTACCCTTCCTTTTGGTCTACATCTGTCCTCTTTCTCTTCCGAATTTTGGGCTACTACAATGCCGACTTGGCTTTAATACTACTCTCTCAACCCTGCTTGGGGAGGACTCAACCCGACTTGGGGAGTAAATTTAGAAAGGAGATGTGACGTTGGGTTAGGCTTTAGGTTTCAGCTGGGGTTAGGATTACTCGGGCTTCAGATCCAGTACTGGGGTAAGGTTTAAGATTTCATTTCCAGGAAAGAAGTAGAATTAAAGTATCCAAATTTCAGGTTGTTTAGGGCCAGATTAGATCAGGGGGTATATACAATAGGGCCAAAATCCAAATTTAGGTTGGGTAATTTGAGATAAACAAATTGGTTAGGGTTAGGTTAAATGACTGGGGTAGGGCATAGATGCTAGATTGAGCTTTAACTAGGAGTGAGACTGCAAGACCAACCGGAGCGAGGCACTGGCTGGTTAGGATTGAAGAAAAAGAACCTGTCCCTCCCGAAGGAGGAACAGGGCGTGCACGGGCCATCAACCCCGATGGTCCACAGCCTCACATCCCTCTACCTCCATAAGTATTTTTTATTTTCAAGGTAAGTATTTCTTTTACAGGTTTTTTCTTTTCAGGTAAGTACGGTTTTTGTTTTAAATTTCAAAAGGTAAGTATTTGTTTTTTACAGGTTCTCATTGTCCGTGTCCGTTACTTTGGCTCGTTTCCAATAAAGTATTTTCCATCCCAATTTGTTTTCTGTGTGGTTTTTTCATTTAGTTTTGATGTATCTCTGATTTGAGTTTTTAAGGAAAATCAATAAAACATGAATCAAAACATGAAATAAAATCCCCCAAAATAACAAACTAAAACAACAAACTAACGTAAAATTGAAAAAATTAAATGAGTATGCCCTTGTCGCGACGTTTCGAAGGTGTTGCTTCTTCCTCAGGCGAGGGCATACTGAAGAGCTCTGTATTTGAGGCTCCTATTTATACTCTCCCTCTGATCCCGCCTCCTTGGCTTTCTGTGGCTTTCTTATAATATCTTTTTTAGCTTATTGCTTTTTTCCAATTCTGCCAGACTTTTTGGCTCTCATTTTTCCTTTTTTCTTCCTTTCTTCTTTTCCAGTCTTTTCCTCTTTCCCCTTTGACTTTTCCCTTTTCATCATCCTTTTCTTTCCCTCTCCTGTCCTCTGCCCATTACCCTTCCTTTTGGTCTACATCTGTCCTCTTTCTCTTCCGAATTTTGGGCTACTACAATGCCGACTTGGCTTTAATACTACTCTCTCAACCCTGCTTGGGGAGGACTCAACCCGACTTGGGGAGTAAATTTAGAAAGGAGATGTGACGTTGGGTTAGGCTTTAGGTTTCAGCTGGGGTTAGGATTACTCGGGCTTCAGATCCAGTACTGGGGTAAGGTTTAAGATTTCATTTCCAGGAAAGAAGTAGAATTAAAGTATCCAAATTTCAGGTTGTTTAGGGCCAGATTAGATCAGGGGGTATATACAATAGGGCCAAAATCCAAATTTAGGTTGGGTAATTTGAGATAAACAAATTGGTTAGGGTTAGGTTAAATGACTGGGGTAGGGCATAGATGCTAGATTGAGCTTTAACTAGGAGTGAGACTGCAAGACCAACCGGAGCGAGGCACTGGCTGGTTAGGATTGAAGAAAAAGAACCTGTCCCTCCCGAAGGAGGAACAGGGCGTGCACGGGCCATCAACCCCGATGGTCCACAGCCTCACATCCCTCTACCTCCATAAGTATTTTTTATTTTCAAGGTAAGTATTTCTTTTACAGGTTTTTTCTTTTCAGGTAAGTACGGTTTTTGTTTTAAATTTCAAAAGGTAAGTATTTGTTTTTTACAGGTTCTCATTGTCCGTGTCCGTTACTTTGGCTCGTTTCCAATAAAGTATTTTCCATCCCAATTTGTTTTCTGTGTGGTTTTTTCATTTAGTTTTGATGTATCTCTGATTTGAGTTTTTAAGGAAAATCAATAAAACATGAATCAAAACATGAAATAAAATCCCCCAAAATAACAAACTAAAACAACAAACTAACGTAAAATTGAAAAAATTAAATGAGTATGCCCTTGTCGCGACGTTTCGAAGGTGTTGCTTCTTCCTCAGGCGAGGGCATACTGAAGAGCTCTGTATTTGAGGCTCCTATTTATACTCTCCCTCTGATCCCGCCTCCTTGGCTTTCTGTGGCTTTCTTATAATATCTTTTTTAGCTTATTGCTTTTTTCCAATTCTGCCAGACTTTTTGGCTCTCATTTTTCCTTTTTTCTTCCTTTCTTCTTTTCCAGTCTTTTCCTCTTTCCCCTTTGACTTTTCCCTTTTCATCATCCTTTTCTTTCCCTCTCCTGTCCTCTGCCCATTACCCTTCCTTTTGGTCTACATCTGTCCTCTTTCTCTTCCGAATTTTGGGCTACTACAATGCCGACTTGGCTTTAATACTACTCTCTCAACCCTGCTTGGGGAGGACTCAACCCGACTTGGGGAGTAAATTTAGAAAGGAGATGTGACGTTGGGTTAGGCTTTAGGTTTCAGCTGGGGTTAGGATTACTCGGGCTTCAGATCCAGTACTGGGGTAAGGTTTAAGATTTCATTTCCAGGAAAGAAGTAGAATTAAAGTATCCAAATTTCAGGTTGTTTAGGGCCAGATTAGATCAGGGGGTATATACAATAGGGCCAAAATCCAAATTTAGGTTGGGTAATTTGAGATAAACAAATTGGTTAGGGTTAGGTTAAATGACTGGGGTAGGGCATAGATGCTAGATTGAGCTTTAACTAGGAGTGAGACTGCAAGACCAACCGGAGCGAGGCACTGGCTGGTTAGGATTGAAGAAAAAGAACCTGTCCCTCCCGAAGGAGGAACAGGGCGTGCACGGGCCATCAACCCCGATGGTCCACAGCCTCACATCCCTCTACCTCCATAAGTATTTTTTATTTTCAAGGTAAGTATTTCTTTTACAGGTTTTTTCTTTTCAGGTAAGTACGGTTTTTGTTTTAAATTTCAAAAGGTAAGTATTTGTTTTTTACAGGTTCTCATTGTCCGTGTCCGTTACTTTGGCTCGTTTCCAATAAAGTATTTTCCATCCCAATTTGTTTTCTGTGTGGTTTTTTCATTTAGTTTTGATGTATCTCTGATTTGAGTTTTTAAGGAAAATCAATAAAACATGAATCAAAACATGAAATAAAATCCCCCAAAATAACAAACTAAAACAACAAACTAACGTAAAATTGAAAAAATTAAATGAGTATGCCCTTGTCGCGACGTTTCGAAGGTGTTGCTTCTTCCTCAGGCGAGGGCATACTGAAGAGCTCTGTATTTGAGGCTCCTATTTATACTCTCCCTCTGATCCCGCCTCCTTGGCTTTCTGTGGCTTTCTTATAATATCTTTTTTAGCTTATTGCTTTTTTCCAATTCTGCCAGACTTTTTGGCTCTCATTTTTCCTTTTTTCTTCCTTTCTTCTTTTCCAGTCTTTTCCTCTTTCCCCTTTGACTTTTCCCTTTTCATCATCCTTTTCTTTCCCTCTCCTGTCCTCTGCCCATTACCCTTCCTTTTGGTCTACATCTGTCCTCTTTCTCTTCCGAATTTTGGGCTACTACAATGCCGACTTGGCTTTAATACTACTCTCTCAACCCTGCTTGGGGAGGACTCAACCCGACTTGGGGAGTAAATTTAGAAAGGAGATGTGACGTTGGGTTAGGCTTTAGGTTTCAGCTGGGGTTAGGATTACTCGGGCTTCAGATCCAGTACTGGGGTAAGGTTTAAGATTTCATTTCCAGGAAAGAAGTAGAATTAAAGTATCCAAATTTCAGGTTGTTTAGGGCCAGATTAGATCAGGGGGTATATACAATAGGGCCAAAATCCAAATTTAGGTTGGGTAATTTGAGATAAACAAATTGGTTAGGGTTAGGTTAAATGACTGGGGTAGGGCATAGATGCTAGATTGAGCTTTAACTAGGAGTGAGACTGCAAGACCAACCGGAGCGAGGCACTGGCTGGTTAGGATTGAAGAAAAAGAACCTGTCCCTCCCGAAGGAGGAACAGGGCGTGCACGGGCCATCAACCCCGATGGTCCACAGCCTCACATCCCTCTACCTCCATAAGTATTTTTTATTTTCAAGGTAAGTATTTCTTTTACAGGTTTTTTCTTTTCAGGTAAGTACGGTTTTTGTTTTAAATTTCAAAAGGTAAGTATTTGTTTTTTACAGGTTCTCATTGTCCGTGTCCGTTACTTTGGCTCGTTTCCAATAAAGTATTTTCCATCCCAATTTGTTTTCTGTGTGGTTTTTTCATTTAGTTTTGATGTATCTCTGATTTGAGTTTTTAAGGAAAATCAATAAAACATGAATCAAAACATGAAATAAAATCCCCCAAAATAACAAACTAAAACAACAAACTAACGTAAAATTGAAAAAATTAAATGAGTATGCCCTTGTCGCGACGTTTCGAAGGTGTTGCTTCTTCCTCAGGCGAGGGCATACTGAAGAGCTCTGTATTTGAGGCTCCTATTTATACTCTCCCTCTGATCCCGCCTCCTTGGCTTTCTGTGGCTTTCTTATAATATCTTTTTTAGCTTATTGCTTTTTTCCAATTCTGCCAGACTTTTTGGCTCTCATTTTTCCTTTTTTCTTCCTTTCTTCTTTTCCAGTCTTTTCCTCTTTCCCCTTTGACTTTTCCCTTTTCATC
>NC_135176.1:34594530-34642874 GCF_041146795.1 Maylandia zebra | reverse complement strand
TGACCTCTGACCTCGGCCAGCAGCTGCGTGGCGAGCAGCTGCGTGGCGAGCAGCTGCGTGTGCGCTCTGTGGGGTTGACGTGGTGTAACGGGAAAATAAAATGTCTGCTTTCCTTTCTGTCTTCCAGTTCGGCTGCATGACAGCATCTCGGAGGAGGGGCATCATTACCTCATCTTTGACCTGTGAGTGTCTCGTCATGCTGTTTGTGACACACCTGAGCTCCTCACATCCACACTGAAAACACCACGAAGGCTCCGTGACGCCACCAGTGGGTGGTGTCACTGTGGCTACAACTGTCCTTTATACCGTGATTTTGACCCCACCCACACCCCTTTCTTACACCACCACCAATGAAAACCACAGAAATCAGTGAGACAAGCAAACAGAATCCAAATATTCAAACAGAGGTGAAGCACATCTGTCCACAGGTAAGCAGCTTATCCACCCAGTGTCCTCCACCTACAGCCGCTACATTCAGAGCCCCTCCACCCAGTGTCCCCACATCCAGAGGTCAAAACTGTGCAGTTTCCTGACGTTGTGTGTTTGTGTGTCTCAGGGTTGTGTAATTTCCTGACGTTGTGTGTTTGTGTCTCAGGGTTGTGTAGTTTCTTGACGTTGTGTGTTGTGTGTCTCAGGGTTGTGCAGTTTCCTGACGTTTTGTGTTGTGTGTCTCAGGGTTGTGTAGTTTCCTGACGTTGTCTGTTTGTGTGTCTCATGGTTGTGCAGTTTCTTGACGTTGTGTGTTTGTGTGTCTCAGGGTTGTGCAGTTTCGTGACGTTGTGTGTGTGTGTGTGTGTGTCTCATGGTTGTGTAGTTTCCTGACGTTGTGTGTTGTGTGTCTCATGGTTGTGTAGTTTCCTGACGTTGTGTGTCTCAGGGTTGTGCAGTTTCTTGACGTTGTGTGTTTGTGTGTCTCATGGTTGTGCAGTTTCATGACGTTGTGTGTGTGTGTGTGTGTCTCATGGTTGTGTAGTTTCTTGATGTTGTGTGTTGTGTGTCTCAGGGTTGTGTAGTTTCCTGACGTTGTGTGTCTCATGGTTGTGTAGTTTCCTGACGTTGTGTGTCTCATGGTTGTGCAGTTTCATGACGTTGTGTGTTGTGTGTCTCATGGTTGTGTAGTTTCCTGACGTTGTGTGTTGTGTGTCTCAGGGTTGTGTAGTTTCCTGACGTTGTGTGTTGTGTGTCTCATGGTTGTGTAGTTTCCTGACGTTGTGTGTTGTGTGTCTCATGGTTGTGTAGTTTCCTGACGTTGTGTGTTGTGTGTCTCATGGTTGTGTAGTTTCCTGACGTGTGTTGTGTGTCTCATGGTTGTGTAGTTTCCTGACGTTGTGTGTCTCATGGTTGTGCAGTTTCATGACGTTGTGTGTTGTGTGTCTCATGGTTGTGTAGTTTCCTGACGTTGTGTGTTGTGTGTCTCATGGTTGTGTAGTTTCGTGACGTTTTGTGTTGTGTGTCGCAGGGTTGTGTAGTTTCTTGACGTTGTGTGTTGTGTGTCTCAGGGTTGTGCAGGTTCCTGACGTTTTGTGTTGTGTCTCAGGGTTGTGTAGTTTCCTGACGTTGTGTGTTTGTGTGTCTCAGGGTTGTGTAGTTTCTTGACGTTGTGTGTTGTGTGTCTCAGGGTTGTGCAGTTTCCTGACGTTTTGTGTTGTGTGTCTCAGGGTTGTGTAGTTTCCTGACGTTGTGTGTTTGTGTGTCTCAGGGTTGTGTAGTTTCTTGACGTTGTCTGTTTGTGTGTCTCATGGTTGTGCAGTTTCGTGACGTTGTGTGTGTGTGTGTGTGTCTCATGGTTGTGTAGTTTCCTGACGTTGTGTGTCTCATGGTTGTGCAGTTTCTTGACGTTGTGTGTTTGTGTGTCTCATGGTTGTGCAGTTTCGTGATGTTGTGTGTGTGTGTGTGTCTCATGGTTGTGTAGTTTCCTGACGTTGTGTGTTGTGTGTCTCATGGTTGTGTAGTTTCCTGACGTTGTGTGTCTCATGGTTGTGCAGTTTCGTGACGTTGTGTGTTGTGTGTCTCATGGTTGTGTAGTTTCGTGACGTTGTGTGTTGTGTGTCTCATGGTTGTGTAGTTTCCTGACGTTGTGTGTCTCATGGTTGTGTAGTTTCTTGACGTTGTGTGTCTCATGGTTGTGCAGTTTCTTGACGTTGTGTGTTTGTGTGTCTCATGGTTGTGCAGTTTCATGACGTTGTGTGTGTGTGTCTCAGGGTTGTGTAGTTTCTTGACGTTGTGTGTTGTGTGTCACATGGTTGTGTAGTTTCCTGACGTTGTGTGTTTGTGTGTCTCAGGGTTGTGCAGTTTCATGACGTTGTGTGTGTGTGTCTCAGGGTTGTGTAGTTTCCTGACGTTGTGTGTTGTGTGTCTCATGGTTGTGTAGTTTCCTGACGTTGTGTGTCTCATGGTTGTGTAGTTTCCTGACGTTGTGTGTTGTGTGTCTCATGGTTGTGTAGTTTCCTGACGTTGTGTGTTGTGTGTCTCAGGGTTGTGTAGTTTCCTGACGTTGTGTGTTGTGTGTCTCAGGGTTGTGCAGTTTCCTGACGTTTTGTGTTGTGTGTCTCAGGGTTGTGTAGTTTCCTGACGTTGTGTGTTTGTGTGTCTCAGGGTTGTGTAGTTTCTTGACGTTGTGTGTTGTGTGTCTCAGGGTTGTGCAGTTTCCTGACGTTTTGTGTTGTGTGTCTCAGGGTTGTGTAGTTTCCTGACCTGGTGTGTTTGTGTGTCTCAGGGTTGTGCAGTTTCTTGACGTTGTCTGTTTGTGTGTCTCATGGTTGTGCAGTTTCTTGACGTTGTGTGTTTGTGTGTCTCATGGTTGTGCAGTTTCGTGACGTTGTGTGTGTGTGTGTGTCTCATGGTTGTGTAGTTTCCTGACGTTGTGTGTTGTGTGTCTCATGGTTGTGTAGTTTCCTGACGTTGTGTGTCTCAGGGTTGTGCAGTTTCTTGACGTTGTCTGTTTGTGTGTCTCATGGTTGTGCAGTTTCTTGACGTTGTGTGTTTGTGTGTCTCATGGTTGTGCAGTTTCATGACGTTGTGTGTGTGTGTGTCTCATGGTTGTGTAATTTCCTGACGTTGTGTGTCTCATGGTTGTGTAGTTTCCTGACGTTGTGTGTTGTGTGTCTCATGGTTGTTTAGTTTCCTGACGTTGTGTGTTGTGTGTCTCATGGTTGTGCAGTTTCATGACGTTGTGTGTGTGTGTGTGTCTCATGGTTGTGTAATTTCCTGATGTTGTGTGTTTGTGTGTCTCAGGGTTGTGTAATTTCCTGACGTTGTGTGTTTGTGTGTCTCATGGTTGTGTAGTTTCCTGACGTTGTGTGTTTGTGTCTCATGGTTGTGTAGTTTCCTGACATTGTGTGTGTGTGTGTGTCTCATGGTTGTGTAGTTTCCTGACATCGTGTGTTTGTGTGTTTCATGGTTGTGTAATTTCCTGACGTTTTATGTTGTGTGTCTCATGGCTGTGTAGTTTCCTGACATCGTGTGTTTGTGTGTCTCAGGGTTGTGTAATTTCTTGACGTTGTGTGTTTGTGTGTCTCATGGTTGTGTAATTTCCTGACGTTGTGTGTTTGTGTGTCTCATTGTTGTGTAATTGCCTGACGTTGTGTGTTTGTGTCTCATGGTTGTGTAGTTTCCTGACATCGTGTGTGTGTGTGTGTCTCATGGTTGTGTAGTTTCCTGACATCGTGTGTTTGTGTGTCTCATGGCTGTGTAGTTTCCTGACATCGTGTGTTTGTGTGTCTCAGGGTTGTGTAATTTCCTGACGTTGTGTGTTTGTGTGTTTCATGGTTGTGTAATTTCCTGACGTTTTATGTTGTGTGTCTCATGGTTGTGTAATTTCCTGACATCGTGTGTTTGTGTGTCTCAGGGTTGTGTAATTTCCTGACGTTGTGTGTTTGTGTCTCTCATGGTTTGTTTAATTTCCTGACGTTCTGTGTTGTGTGTCTCATGACGTTGTGTGTTTGTGTCTCTCATGGTTGTGTAGTTTCCTGACGTTTTATGTTGTGTGTCTCAGGGTTGTGTAATTTCCTGACGTTGTGTGTTGTGTGTCTCATGGTTGTGCAGTTTCTTGACGTTGTGTGTTTGTGTGTCTCATGGTTGTGCAGTTTCTTGACGTTGTGTGTTTGTGTGTCTCAGGGTTGTGTAGTTTCCTGACGTTTTATGTTGTGTGTCTCATTGTTGTGTAATTGCCTGACGTTGTGTGTTTGTGTGTCTCAGGGTTGTGTAATTTCCTGACGTTGTGTGTTTGTGTGTCTCAGGGTTGTGTAATTTCCTGACGTTTTATGTTGTGTGTCTCATTGTTGTGTAATTGCCTGACGTTGTGTGTTTGTGTCTCAGGGTTGTGTAATTGCCTGACGTTGTGTGTTTGTGTGTCTCAGGGTTGTGTAATTGCCTGACGTTGTGTGTTTGTGTGTCTCAGGGTTGTGTAATTTCCTGACGTTGTGTGTTTGTGTGTCTCAGGGTTGTGTAATTTCCTGACATCGTGTGTTTGTGTGTCTCAGGGTTGTGTAATTTCCTGACATCGTGTGTTTGTGTGTCTCATGGTTTGCTTAATTTCCTGACGTTTTGTGTTGTGTGTCTCATGACGTTGTGTGTCTGTGTGTGTCAGTGTGACAGGTGGAGAGCTGTTTGAAGACATCGTAGCGAGAGAATACTACAGTGAAGCTGATGCCAGGTAAGAGACGCACTCTTCAGACTTCTTCTGCTTCTGTGCTGAATCTGCTGCTGACCTCTGACCTCTGACCTCTTTCTGAACAGTCACTGTATCCAGCAGATTTTGGAGGCGGTGCTACATTGTCATCAGATGGGCGTGGTCCACAGAGACCTAAAGGTACCCGACATGTCAGGTGACATAATCTCTGACAGCTCCACGTGTCCTGAACCGCAGTTCTGTGCAGCGATATGATTGGCCGCTGGGGCCAGTGGGGGAGGGACATCTTTACTGCCACAGTACTGTCTGGGATCCTATTGGCTGTCTGACCGCCGAGTTCTGTTAATAACCTGCTCATAACCAGCAGCAGGAAAATCGATTATTTGAACGAGGTCTGGCTTGTTAAGCCTGAATTATAGCACGTGTGATGATTTAACAGCCGCCCACACAAACACAGTGTTTTCATGACAAACAACACACCAGCGTTACACACAACAGTAATCAGCTGCTCATCAAAACATGAACAGCTGATTACAGCAGACGGGTGAATTGAGCCCAGAGCTGCTGGTCTCTGATGAAAGACGGGAAGAAACCAATGAAACCAAGACTCAAGTACGCGAGTCCGTGCTCGTGTACTCGACGAGCACGGACTCGCGATTTGCACAATTGGAACACCAGCGTACTTGATGATGTCACAGGTCCAGAGTTTTTACTGCCGTCGACTCTTAATTTAACTGATATTAATATGTTATGAAGCTTTAATCTTTAGTCTCAGCCAAACCGATTTACTCAGGAACAAATAAAACACTGAAATAAACCAAACATTAACATTTCGAAGTGATCTAAGTGACTTATATATCATGTTTAACCTCAGTAGCGAAAGACCGTGGGGGGTGGGGGTTCAAAAGGATGTGCCAGGAGTCCGCTGTTGTCGCCGGCTCTAGTGATCCTCGACCTCGCTGTGTGCTATGGAGCTGGCGGGTGACGGACGTCTCCGAAAACGTCGGAGCACGTTTGGAGATATGCGATATGTTGATAAACCGAGCAGATATTTGAAGCTTACACAGCTACATTCTCACTTGAAAATAACTTAAACGTTTATTTTGTGACCCAGAAATATTTAAACGTTTTCAGCCCCGCTCGTCCACCATTGCCGCCATTGGGTTTTGTACCAAGTCTACACAAGTCACCACTGATGCATGCTCAATAAAACGGGCGGACGGGAACACATCCGGGATTTTTTGGCGTTCTTGGCCTGATGCGTACTTGAATTGGAACAGTACTATACGCACAAGTACGCGTATTGAGACAGGCTCCAAGTCCTCTAACGGTCCTGTTAGCATCCTTAGCACCTTTCGTGCAAACCAGTGCGGTTAGAGTTAGCGTGTTAGCATGTCTGTTGTGTCTGCAGCCTGAGAACCTCCTCCTGGCCTCCAAGTCCAAAGGAGCGGCGGTGAAACTCGCCGACTTTGGCCTCGCCATCGAGGTGGAAGGAGACCAGCAGGCATGGTTCGGTAAGAGCACCAAGTGATGGTGATGATGATGATGGTGATGATTGTGTAGATAATGGTGATGGTGATGAAGATGATGATGATAGTGATGGTGACGATGATGATAGTGATGGTGATGATGATGATGGTGACTGTGGTGATGGTGGTGATGATGATGGTGATGGTGACGATGATGATGGTGACTGTGGTGATGGTGACGATGATGATGGTGACTGTGGTGATGATGATTATGGTGATGATGATGATGGTGATGGTGACGATAATGATGGTGACTGTGGTGATGATGATTATGGTGACGATGATGGTGACTGTGGTGATGGTGGTGATGATGATGGTCTTCATTAATCTAAATTTTTTATTTGTGCCGCTTTGTCACATAAACAAGGGTCTTCCAAAACAGCAACTGTGTGTAAACATGTGTTTGTTTTCAGGCTTTGCGGGGACTCCAGGTTATCTGTCTCCAGAGGTCCTCAGGAAGGACCCATACGGGAAAGCAGTCGACCTCTGGGCCTGTGGTGAGTCTCTACTTCCTGTTTCTACCGTTTCTTCTTCCTTTATGTTTCCTCCACTCATGTGCAGTTTGTTTATTTTTTACTCGGGGTTCATGTCCAGGGTGTTGTTTTCACGTTTAGTGTTTTACTTTCTTTATTTTCAGTCTCTGAGGACATTTTTGTCTCTTTTATCTTTCGCATTCATTCCTTCGTCCAGTTTTTTTTTAGCTTTTATGGTTTTTCTGTCTGTCTGTGGATTTTTTTTTATATTTTATTGCATTTTATTTTTGTCAGGTGTATTTATTTAATTTTTTATGGTCTTCTGTCTCAGGTGTGATTCTCTACATCCTATTGGTCGGTTATCCTCCATTCTGGGATGAAGACCAGCATCGTCTGTACCAGCAGATCAAAGCTGGCGCCTATGATGTAGGTCACATGACATCACGACTGTTCACCTGTACTTTATTGACAGTTTAACCATTGTGGGCGGGGCTTTAACACCTTTGTTATTACAGTTGTTCTAATTTAAACTGGTCCTCTCCTTGCCTCCTCTCCCTGTGTCCTTGCTTCCTAGTTTCCTTCCCCGGAGTGGGACACGGTGACTCCTGAAGCCAAAGATCTCATCAATAAGATGCTGACCATCAACCCGGCCAAACGCATCACAGCTGCCGAGGCGCTCAAACACCCCTGGATCTCTGTGAGACCCTCTCACCTTTGACCTTTGACCTTGTTCTCTGTCCTGCTCTGCTCCTCACGATGATGATGATGTTCTTCTTCCTCCCAGCACCGATCCACAGTGGCATCCTGCATGCACAGACAGGAAACGGTTGAGTGTCTGAAAAAGTTCAACGCCAGGAGGAAACTGAAGGTGGACTTTCAAAATAAAACCATGAAGTTTTAGTGTTTTTAGTGACCACGGAGGAAAAAAGTTTCCAACGCTCAGATTTGTGGTCACAGCTGCTTTTGACTCTTTGTTGTTTTAAAGGAAATGTTGAAGTTAATCTGTTTTAAATTCACATAATAATCATTTTTAGAAAATCAGAAATAAATTCTGTCATAATTTTCTGTGCTTTTATTTTTATCCCTTCTTTCCTTCAGGGAGCCATTCTCACCACCATGTTGGCCACCAGGAATTTCTCTGGTAAGACCCCCCCCCCCCCCCCCCAAACCCACCCAGTGTGGTCAAAGGTCATGTACAATTTTGACCTTTGACCTGCAGGTTTGTGTTCCAGTAGCAGGAGGTTGCACAGAGAAATCCACCAGTCAGCTGCCAGCTTACACACAATAAACACGTTATCTGTGTGTGTGTGTGTGTGTGTGTGTGTGTGTGTGTGTGTGTGTGTGTGTGTGTGTGTAGCAGCTGTCCCAGACATTCACACACACTGAGCTCTAAAGATAGCGGGGAAACCACCGACACAGCCGCAGCGGCCAAAGCAACACACGCCAGGCTACAAAAAGACGAGACGTGCACAACCGGCTGAAACACCACAAAGACGGTGTCACATGACACGTAGTGTGATGTCATAATGGGTGTGCGACACAGGCGGCTCGGCGAGCATGATGGCCCTGTCAGTGTGTCTGTGTCCACAGTTTTCCCAGGCTATGTTTGCCCCGCCCACTTGCTCCTGTTTCACAAGCGAGGACTCAGAAACAGTTTTAGGTCGACTGTTGAGACGACGGCGCTGCATGAAGAGTCCACAGATATTAAACACAAACGCTGGAATAATTCAACTCGTCTTCATCTGCACAGCATCAGATGAGCTCGATGCAGTTTTACTGTCACATAAACAGAGGAAACAGTCAGACAACACTCTGAGAGGCAGCTCTCAGGGACAGGGGAAGGAAAAACTCTTAACAGGAAGAAACCTCCAGCAGAACCAGGCTCAGGGAGGGGCGGGGCCATTCTACTTTTAAATACTCTAGGAACAACAAGTAGGCCTGCAGAGCGAGAGCGAAGTGCTCTAATAGGGTGATATGGTACTACAAGGTCATTAAGATAAGATGGGGCCTGATTATTTAAGACCTTGTATGTGAGGAGCAGGATTTTGAATTCTGGATTTAACAGGAAGCCAAAACAGGAGAAATCTGCTCTCTTTCTAGTCCCTGTCAGGACTCTTGCTGCAGCATTTTGGATCAGCTGAAGGCTTTCAGGGAGTTTTTAGGACTTCCTGATAATAATGAATTACAGTCGTCCAGCCTGGAAGTAATAAATGCATGAACTAGTTTTTCAGCAGGATATTTCTGAGCTTTAGAAAAGTGCTGAGCAACATGCAGACTGATGTTAAATTAGCAGATATTTGAATGGAGTTTGGTCGTTGGTGTAAAGCAGGGGTGCCCAATCCCGGTCCTCGAGAGCTACCGTCCTGCAGCTTTTAGATGCACCCTTGTTCCCACACACCTGAATCAAATGAATGGCTTGTTATCAGGCCTTTGCCAAACATGATGGCATGCTGAAGAGGTAATCAAACCATTTGATTCAGCTGTGTTGGAGTAGGGATGCATCTAAAAGCTGCAGGATAGTAGCTCTCGAGGACTGGGATTGGGCAGCCCTGGTGTAAAGTAAACAGTATATTTGATGTTCTTGTCATGTGAGCAGAACAAACACATGTTGTGATACTGAGCTGGTTGTTCTGAGCTCTCTGATTGGCTGTTTGCTGCTGGACCTGAGCAGAGGACGTGTTTCCAGATGCACGTGTTCAGCGTGGACGCTCAGGAATGCGTGCACACTTTCTGCTCTCCAACTATCTCAAGTTGGTCCTAAATTTGGCCTCGCCGCTCACTGAGCGACCCACATGTCACGCCGGGAACTCCCTGAATCTGCAGCAGGAAGTCTGAGTATTTTTACTCCAACATGTGACCCACTGTCTTCAGTCTGTGCTGCGATCAGACCGCCGGCTGAAGGGCACGTGGGCAGAGGTCCTGGGTACGATGCCGTCTCTCCTGTTTGCTGCTTTTGTTCCTTTCTTCCTGACTCTGCTGCTTCTCTCTCTCTTTGTTCTCATCCCTCGCTCAGGAGGAAAGAGCGGGAGCAACAAGAAGGCCGACGGAGTGAAGGTAACCTCATCATCATCATTATTTTTCAGTGTTATGATGTCTGACATAAGGTGAGTGTCACAGAGCTGAACTCCCACCTGCATGGATCAGTGTCGTGTTCACTCAGTAATAAGATGATAAATGTGTTGTTTCCTCTGTACAAACACATCAGAGGTTGGAGCTGCGATGCATCACCTCACAGCTGTTCTTGTGAAAAGCCAGAAAATGCTGAAAAAATCAACATTTAAGTCATAAAATTAAAAAAGAATTACAAATCTGAAAAACTGGATGAATGAAATTAATGCAACAAGAAACATTAAAAATTAAAATAACATAAAACTGAAACAAAGTGTCAGTAAAGGCGTGGATGTAGGACTGACTGTATGCAGATGACACAGTTATACACAGAAATAAGATCATATATTAGCAACTGTAGACCAGCTGCAAGATTTTAAAATAAATGAATCCACATGTTGACCTGTGTGCTGGTCATTCTTCCTGCAAACAAAGGTCAGCTGGTGTAATCAGGTACAATAAGAACATACACAGTGACATCGTGTCTCTGTGGTTAAAATTATGTTTTTATATTTACGTATAAAAAGACAGTTTAATTTGTAGAGCTCCGTCAGTCATCACGACGCCTGCAATGATGTTTGCTGTGTGCACACTCAGCGTTACACTCCAGGCTCAAACACACCTGCTAATAACACACGTAAAGACCATCCATCCGTCCATTCATCCGTCCATCATCATCATCATCAACTTTATTTATAAAGCACTTTAAAAACAACCACAGCTGACACAAAGTGCTGTACATTGGAACTGTAAAATAAAATTACATGAGATATAAATAAAAACCAAAGAGTGAAATCGTTAATTAAATAACTACTTCAATTAAAAGAGAAACTAAGTCTCACTGAGGTTAAAAGCCAAGGAATAAAAGTGGGTTTTAAGACGTGGTTTAAAAGTAGACAGTGAAGGGGGCCTCTCTAACGTGCATGGGCAAATTATTCCATAATTTAGGAGCCACAATAGAGAAGGCCCCGCCCCCTCTGAACTTCCTCCTGGATCTCGGTACCTCCAGGAGCAGCTGGTCAGCTGACCTGAGAGACCGACAGGGTCTGTGGGGATGAAGAAGCTCAGAGAGGTAAGGCGGGGCAAGACTGTGCAGGCATTTAAAAACAAACATAAGAATTTTAAAATTAACTCTATTTTTTTTTTTTTTTTTTTTTTTTTTTTTTTATAAATAGGACAGGGGGAATGAATGAGAGAAAGAGGGGGAGAGAAAGAAAGAAAACCAAAGGGGAGAAGAGACGGTGAGAAGGGGGGGGAAGAGAGAGAAAAAAAAAAAGAACTCCTGGGTCACCTGTATGGAGAAAAAAAAAACAAACAAAAAAAACAAACAGAGGAGACAGCAAACAACAAAGAGCAACATAATAATAGAGAAAACAAACACCATCACAATAAACTAGCTAGTCATAGATATCAGTATTTACTAAATAATAAACGATATTGTGCAGCAAGCAAGATAGACAGCGCACAGTGTGCTTTGAGGCAGCAGCCAAGAAAGCTTTAGTCCGCGTCTGTGAATACCCATGTGTGCATACCTGTGTGGATCAGCATGCTTGCATTCCAAAGGTTTCTCCATGTAATGATCTGCTAGGGAGTGTGGGGGGGCCACAGCCCCGTCCTCCAGGGTGTGAAGTGGGTATGGAGGAGATCAAAACTCCAGACATCCAGAGGCCCCCAGAACACAAGAGACCATGGAAGACCAACAGAGGGGCAGCCGCGCCACTGTCCCAGTAAGAGCTGAGGAGAGTCCCAGATGAGGGCTCGCCCAGCAGCCGCGGAGCAGAAGTCAGGGGGAGTTGCAGTGACGCGCCCGTGAGCTCCGCCGGCCCCCAGCTGTGCCTGAGTGACCGAGCCCCAGGCCGAGAGGCCGGGGGCACCCCACCTCCAAAGGGGCCCGAGCGAGCCCCAGGCCCCGACAAGCGGCCGCCAAGGAGTGAGCCGGTGTGTACCTGGACGCCCACCCCCAGACACAAAGAACCACCAACACACCGACACCTGAGGGAGTCCGCCACCGGCAGGGGAAGTGGTGGTGGGTGGAGATAGGCCTCCAAACCTTGGAGGGCCTGAGGTGTCCCCAGAGACTCTAAAAGACACAGGCAGCCAGTGCAGAGAGGCCAGCACGGGGCTTATATGCTCTCTTTTTCGAGTTCCTGTTAGGAGTCGTGCAGCCGCATTTTGAACCAGCTGCAGACGTGAGAGCAATGACTGACTGACTCCCACATAAAGTGAGTTACAGTCGTCCAGGCGGGAAGAAATAAAAGCATGGATCACTGTTTCAAGGTGCTGCCTCGAAAGAAAAGATTTTACTCGTGCCAGTCGCCTTAAATGATAAAAACTGGACTTCACCACTGAGCAAGACAAGAACAACATGGTTACCAGAATCACATGCCAGAAGGAGGTAATTAAAAACCCTTAGTAATGCAGATTCTGTGCTGTGAAGGGTTTTAAAACCTGACTGAAAAACCTCAAAGATGCCATTATCATCTAGAAAATCTTTCAGTTGACTAAAAACTATTTTCTCTAAAACCTTGGAGACTAAAGGCAGCTTGGAAATAGGCCTATAGTTCGCTAAAACTGTGTGATCAAGGCCAGGTTTCTTAAGCAGTGGCTGTACTACTGCATGTTTGAAATTTGCAGGAACCACACCAGAAGACAGACTGCTGTTAATAATGTCAAGGACATACTGTTGTATACTAGGAAAAATTTCTTTAAAGAATTGTGGAGGGACAGGATCCCGTGGGGAACCTGTGGGCTTAATATGGCGAACCACATCCTCTAAAGAGGAGAGCGTCACAAGCTCAAACTGAGTGAAAACAGCAGCACAAGGGACAGAGACAGAGGGGTCAGAGTCAGGAGCTGTGATAAGAGCCCTGATGGTGACAACCTTTTCAATAAAAAAGTTCAGAAAATCATTGCAAATCTCAGGAGAAACTTCCAAACAGACATTCAAAGGAGTATTAAGAACAGTGTCAATGGTCCTAAATAACACACGTGGGTTATGACAGTTGGAAGAAATAATATTTGCAAAATATTCCCTTTTTGCCTCTTTAACAGTGTTCTGGTAGCGATGCCAGCAGTCTTTGAGAATTTGAAATGATACATGCAGTTTATCCTTTTTCCACCTCCGTTCTGCTCGACGACATTCCCTCTTAACAGCACGACTGCTCTCATTAAACCAAGGCTCAGGTTTAGCCTTAAGCTGCCTGGTTTTTAAAGGAGCCACAGAGTCCATGATTTTTTTACAGCAAGAATAAAACCAGGAATTTAGCTCTTCTGTGTCAGAGGAGACAAAGTCAGAAGGGCCGCCGAGCTGATTAAAAGCAGCAGAAAACTGTGCAGCAGTGGCGGGGTTAATAACCCGACAGCACCGAGTAGCAGCGCCAGGTTTAACTGCGGTATATGTCAAACCAACGTTGAATAACACAGGCATATGATCTGAGAGTGCACAGTCACAAATCTCCAAGTCAGTGACAGGCAGACCATATGACAGAACAAGGTCCAGTGTGTGTCCGTGCTCATGTGTAGGGCCACGTACGGACTGTACCAGGCTAAAAGAGTCAATAAGGCTTAAAAAGTCCTTTACCAGTGGCTTATCAGGACAGCATACATGTATATTAAAATCTCCAACAATAAGAACACTATCATAGTTGGGCATAATCTCAGCTAAAAAATCAGAAAAGTAGTTTATGAAGTTCTTATTGTATTTCGGGGGGCGATAGATGACAGCGCAGAAAATCGGGTTTGTACGACTCACCTCGAAGGAGGTGTGTTCGAAGCTGGAGAACGGAGGCTGTAGAAAACACTGCTTACATTTAAAATCCTTTTTGTAAACAGTCACTGTGCCTCCACCTCTGCCTGACGTCCGTGGCGAGTTAAAATAGCAACAATCCACAGGTAAAAGTTCAGATAGAACACTGGACTCACCAACACTCAGCCACGTCTCAGTCACACACAGAAAATCCAGATCACGGGAACTGAAGAAGTCCCGAAGAATAGAAGTTTTGTTTAAAAGTGATCTGGTGTTCACCAGGCCAATCCTAGCGGGAGCTGGAGTTGGCGCTCGGGGTTCAGGAGGTCCAGAAACCCGCCGCAGCGATCTCAGGTTCCAATAATGTTGACAGCGGAGGTTTAGCCTGGGAGGGCATGGGCAGCGAGGCCGAGGAGCATCATCATCAAAGCCGACCACAGGCACCAAACAGGCATCAACAGGATCCAGAAAACGCCGAGACGCAAACAACCTTGGCAAGAATCCATGCACTGGTCGGAAAACAGCAGAATAATTCTTTAGGTAAACCTTTAGCTTCACCAGGCGACCGCTTCGTTTACCCCGGCGACGAGGACGCTTTCGCCGGGAAGGTAGCGTGGGAACCCGGTACAGGTAACCCGGGGTTTCCGATGCAAATGGGGGCAGGGGTTGCTGCCCACCAGCTCCAAAGGACACAATATTTTGGACCACAGGTTTGAGGTCCAATAGTGTCTGGCGATCATACCTCAGCAGAGACTTTGTTTCGTGGATGACACAAATTAGAAATAACATAAACAGGAACAAACATGACAGTGACAGACGAGCAGCCACACACACCGGCGCCATCTTGACCAAACCGAATCCATCCGTCTGTCCGTCCATTCATCCATCCTTTCATCCATCCGTCCATCCATTTATCCATCCATCCATCTGTCCGTCCATTCATCCGTCCGTCCATCCATCCATCCATCCTTTCATCCATCTGTCCGTCCATTCATCCGTCCGTCCATCCATCCATCCATCCTTTCATCCGTCCGTCTGTCCATTCATCCATCCGTCCATCCATTTATCCATCCATCCGTCTGTCCGTCCATTCATCCGTCCATCCATTCATCCGTCCGTCCATCCATCCATCCATCCTTTCATCCGTCCATCTGTCCATTCATCCATCCGTCCATCCATTTATCCATCCATCTGTCCGTCCATTCATCCGTCCGTCCATCCATCCATCCGTCCATCCATCCATCCATCCATCCTTTCATCCGTCCGTCTGTCCATTCATCCATCCGTCCATCCATTTATCCATCCATCCGTCCGTCTGTCCATTCATCCGTCCGTCCGTCCATCCATCCATCCATTCATCCGTCCGTCCATCTATTCATCTGTCCATCTGTCCGTCTCTCCATCCATCCATTCATCCATCCGTCCATCCATCCATCCATCCATCCATCCATTCATCTGTCCAGCCATTCATCCATCCGTCTGTCCGTCCATTCATCCGTCCATCCATTCGTCCGTCCGTCCATCCATCCATTCATCCATCCATCTGTCCGTCCATCCATCCATTCATCCATCCATTCATCCGTCCATCCATTCATCCATCTGTCCATCCATTCATCCATCCATTCGTCCGTCCATCCATCCATCCATTCATCCGTCCATCCATTCATCCTTCCGTCCGTCCGTCCGTCCATTCATCCATTCATCCATCCGTCCATTCATCTGTCCGTCCATTCATCCATTCATCCATCCGTCCATTCATCTGTCCGTCTGTCCATCCATCCATCCATTCGTCCGTCCATCCATCCATCCATTCATCCGTCCATCCATTCATCCATCTGTCCATCCATTCATCCATCCGTCCATTCATCTGTCCGTCCATCCATCCATCCATTCATCCGTCCATCCATTCATCCATCCGTCCATTCATCTGTCCGTCCGTCCATCCATTCATCCGTCCGTCGCCAGTCTGTTGCAGGGCTCACACACAGAGACAGACAACCATTCGCACTTACATTCACACCTATAATTTAGAGTAATCAATTAACCCATCCACACAAACGAGAGGAGCAAAAACTGTAAAGCTCGCTGAAGAATAAGAAAATAAGAGTCTCAGGTTAAACGTCTCTGTAAACTGTAATCACTCTTCAAACACACTGGAAACAGACGGAAACAGCAAAGTGGAAACTATGGTGGGTGTGGTTAGATGGGACTCCGCCCACACTGACTCTTCTTCCTCTGCAGGAATCCTCTGAGAGCACAAACACCACCATCGAGGACGAAGACACCCGAGGTGAGGACGCACAGACACACAGCGAGTGAGCCGGGACGCTGCTGAACCAGCACTAACCTGTGTGTGTGTGTGTGTGCATGTGCGTGCGTGCGTGCGCGTGCGTGCGCGTGTGCGTGTGCATGTGCGTGCGTGCGTGTGTGCATGTGTGTGTTTCAGGGAGGAAACAGGACATCATTAAAGTCACTGAGCAGCTCATCGAGGCCATCAGCAACGGAGACTTTGAGAGCTACACGTATGTAACCAGCACTGAGCACGCTCGGGCAGAAGGAATGTTTGTTTGTTTGTTTTTGAATAAAACCATCAAAGCGTTGAGAAATCCCTGACACGAGTGAGCCTCACAGAGGGCGGAGTCACCCTTTAACGTACCTTTGGGCAGGTGAATCAGTGCTTCTGATGGAAACATCTGGAACATCTCCTGACGCTGCCCTCGCTCCTCTCTGAAGCTGGTGCCAGCAGAAATAAATCAGTGATTGAAACTAGCCAATCAGACGTCCTGATCAGTGGCCAGTCTTTAAACGCTGAGAGCGAATCAGCATCCTTTAACCCAACAATACAAACGAGTCGTCTTCTGACCCACGCTCAGCTTTTCCCCAAATGTTACAAACACTTCAGTCACGCTCGCTTTCCTGCTCACAGAGCGCTTTGGTGACGTCGGCGTCGCTGTAAACATCACATCGATGTAATTAACTGTGGCTCGGCCTGAATCTCCAAACTGGCCCAAACGATCCGGCCTGGCCGTGATGTTGAAGGCGCCCTGTTTAATGAACTGATACTTCCTGTTTTCTAATCTCAGACATCTTTGATGATTGGCTCGCCAATAAAATCTGTTTTTCTGTGTGTTGATTGAACCGTTAAAGTTTTATAATCGCAACAACAGTCGCCTCAAGGTGCTTTATATTGTAAGGTAGACCCTACAGCAATACATACAGAGAAAAACCCAACAATCATATGAGCAAGCACTTTAGCGACAGTGGGACGGAAAAACTCCCATCCTAAGAAAACAAAAGAAATCAAAGCAGGAAACACATTTATGCTAATATGTGTAACAAAGTGTCCTGCAGGTGTTTCAAAGTGACAGATATTTCATCTATGAGTGATCAATAAAGAATAAAAGCTATAAAACAATGAAAGTTTGGGCTGCTGATCCGGGCTTGAAGGTTCACAGAGACGGGGGTCAGAGCTCCGACAGGACCGTGTTGTGCGTGTTGTGCGTGTTGTGCGTGTGGATGGTTTTTTTCACTTGCTCCCTGTTAAACGTGTCTCTGACTCGTCTCAGTAAACGATTCTCTCCCTGCAGTAAAATGTGCGACCCGGCTGTGACGGCGTTCGAGCCCGAGGCGTTGGGGAATCTGGTCGAAGGCCTGGACTTCCACCGCTTTTACTTTGAAAACTGTGAGCTGAAGCAGACTTCCTGTTACACCTTGCTTTGTAAAAAAACTCTCAGAGGTCACCTGACCATGTTCACCTGTCCGTCTGTGTCTGCAGTGTGGTCCAAGAACAGCAAACCGGTGCACACCACCATCCTGAACCCTCACATCCACCTGGTGGGCGACGAGGCCGCCTGCATCGCATACGTCAGGGTGACGCAGTACATCGACTCCAACGGGACGCCTCGCACCGCCCAATCGGAGGAGACCAGGGTGTGGCACCGCCGTGACGGGAAGTGGCAGATCGTGCACTTCCACCGCTCAGGCTCCCCCTCCACGCTGAGCAAGTAAGAGCAGGTCAAAGGGCAGCGGGGCGTTTGGGGCAGCTGGGAAAAACCAGCATGATAACGAGCTGCACGGAGAAAACGTGTGAAGAGAGGCAGGATCGGCGAATCTGATCCTCAGCAGACATCAGTGAAGTCATGCACGTGTATATTCCTCAGCACTTTGTCAACACCAGTTTTCTCCATGCTTAGTATATTTGCTCTTTTTACCAACGACACATTCACTGCAGGTGGTTGGTGCTGAATCATCCCTCATATGAAACGCTGTGAAGCTGTTTCTGCATCACGCCTTCGCTCTGCTTCATGTCGATGATAAATGAATCTGGGTGGAGGTGGAGCTGCTTATTTTAGCCCCACTCGTGTTTGCAGACTGAATCTGAGCCAGACTGTCGTTCCTGAGAGACAAAACCCAGGAACCAACGAACCTGCCGCTGTTACTGATGCATCAGACCTCAGCAGCAGTGCCCTCGTACAGACTGTCCACTCGAGTGGAAAAAGTGCAGTCGAGGGTTCACACCAGGTGCTGATCCACAGTCGGTGTGCTGAGGACAGGAGGACCGCACAGAGGCTCAGCAGGTCTGCTGTGAACAGCAAAATGACCCCAAACCACGACAAGCATCCACCACACACTGCTCAGGAAAACTGAAAGGGACACTTTTAAATCAGAGCACAGCAGCCAGTCGGTTAAACCTCTGATTAGTTCAGTAGTAGAGAGACTGTTAATCAGTTTCAGCTGCTCTGACGTTCATGAAATCAACTAGCACAGGCAGTCCAACTCCTCCAGCAAATCAATACATGCCAGTGTCAGAAGGTTTGTGTGTCTCCCAGCACAGTCTGCAGAGCATGGAGGAGACTCCGGCCGTAGGAGGCCATCATCAGGGCCGGTATCAGAACCAAACGAGGATATCCAGAGCTACACGATGACCTCCAGCAGGCCGCTGGTATGACAAGTTTAGCTGCATGCCCCTGGTACACTTGACATCCTGGTCAGTGGCCTCACCCACTAGTTCGGCCGGGCGCACACAGTCGCCCTCCACCACCTACGATGTACCCTGACCTCCAGCTGGCCGCTGGTGTGAACATCTCTGACCAAACAACCAGACTTCATGAGGATGGCCTGAAGGCCCGACATCCTCTATAGGCCCTGTGCTCACTGCCTGGGAGGCGGAGCCATAGAACAGCAGACTTGGCTGGTCCACCCTGAGCACATGTGACTGATGTGAAAGGGTCTGGAGAAGCTGTGAAGATGCTGCCTGTAGAGCGTGACCGGGCTGGCGGGGGGTCAGTGATGGTCTGAGATCCATCATCTGATCAGGAGCCTGAAGGCGTCAGTAACATGAACGAGAGGCTGCATCATCGCTCACTGTGATTTTCAGGGTGTTTGACTTCCTGACACGTCCAGGTGTTTCTTGACGTGTTTTTACTGATTTACTCAGCTGATTACATCTGCTGCTGTCTTCCGATCAGCAGATTCGACTGTAACTACAGCGTTACCTTTCAGGGTGGGGGGCTGGTCCGAGTGTGTCTTTGTGTGTCTTTGCTGCTGTGACGTGATGCAGGTAAAATGCGTGTCGTGGACTCGTCACTGTTCAGCAGGTTGAATCGTCTGTGTTGTCAGACATTGTTGATTCAGTCGCTCACATACACGTTTGATTTCGTCTCCAGCTAACTTCCAGAGTGAGTGGATCTTTGATGGGGCCACCGTCGCCGTGACAGCAGTTTGATTGACAGCAGGCCGGGCCTCTGACACCAACCATTCAGGATTTTGTTTGAGGAGTTTGGAGAGGAGACGACGGGGCCAGAAAGCTTCACTCCAACAAGTGAACTGCATTACCAACCAACCAATCAGCTTCCTCTTCTCAGCTTGTTTGGACTTTGCTTCCGCCACGCCCCCTTGTGATCAGCCAATCAGATTGTAATAATGTTTGGAAACCTTGTATCTCCAGTTTGTTCGAGTTCAGGAGGTTCAAACCTTCAGATGTTTAACAGGACCAACACCTGCACACCACAGCTCCCCCTGTGGACAGAACACGTCACTACTGTGTGTTAGCTTCACCCAGCATGTGGTTAGCCTAGTTTAGCACAAACACTGGAAGCAGGGGGAAACTGTTAGCATGGCTCCACCCAAACAGCCCAGTGTTGCCTCCATCTACATGACGTGTTGTAGCTGATCGAGTGTAGACGTAGAAAAAGTTTCCAGCTTTCATTTTTGCTCCTTGTTACGTTTCTCACGGATCTACTGACCCGTTGGCTGCACAGACTTAGCTTTTATAGTGTTCACGTTCACGCGTTGGTTACCTTTAGATATTAAACAGGAAGTACGAGCCTCGCCTTTAGACGTGTGGGAGATACAAGCTTTCCTGAAACTACAGATATTTACATAAAGGAACAAAAACATATATTATATAGATGTAATGTGATATAATACTATGATCAAGAGCTGCTTTGGTCGCTACAGATTATTTAGATAAATGAACTCGTGACTGAGACTCGAGCTGAGCCACACTGACAACAGCAAACAGACCAATTATATAATATAAACCTGGAAAATCAGGATTATCTGATTACAGTAAAAAATATATTAATAAAAACACTTTTTTCTTCCCGTACATCAGAAATAAAACTCTTCTTCATAGTTATTAATTTTAAAAAGCATCTCATTCCCCCTTTTTTGTTTTATGTTTTTACAACTTTAAGCCTTTGTTTACCGTATTTGCCTCGTATGCTTCCAGAGTTTATACATATATACTAATGGCACAGCTCTTAAACTAGCATGTTAGAAACATGGTGAAGCCCAGTTATTCAGCTAAACCCTCGGGTGACCCAGAGCTCACACATGGATCGTTTTAAACTGGTTAGCGGCTAAAGCAGCTCGTGGCCTTCACGATGACATTGTCTAATGGAGAAACTTTATTTAAACTGTGCGCGCTGCACATGAACACTCATCTGCTTCCATCGGGCTTGGAGAGCTCTAGAAGCTTCCACCACCCTCTGACCTGTGATCTTCCATGAACAGCCACACCTCTGCTCAGATCAGCCCCACCCCTCCCCCACAGCCACCGCCACCACATATCCTAATGAGGAAGGCCTTAACGAGGCGTGTATCTACCTGCCTGCTCTCCGCTCAGAGCATCATTAGCAGCACAAACTTTGCTGTTCACACTGAGTTTACAAGGTTCAGATTTAGGAGCTGCCTCTTACCTGTGAGGGAACAAGGAAGTAGGGAAGGAAGAAAGGAGTCAAGGGACTAAAAATAAAAACAAAAGAAACCAAGAAAGGAATAAGGAACACACACACACACAAGCCTGTCCAGCTATCTTAGTGAGGACCTTCATTGACATCAGAATCAGAATACTTTGTTGATCCCTGGAGGAAATTATTTTTTTGTTACAGTGCTCCATTATAAACAATGGTTTCCCTAGCACCTGACCCTAACCATTAAAAATGCCTAACCCTAAACTTAACCATAACCTAATTGTAACCCTGACACTAAAACCACATTTTGAGCCTCAGAAAGGCTTCAAACTTGTGAGGACTGTGAGTGTGTGAGTGTGTCCTCACAAGTGACCGTTGGTTCTCACAAAGATAGCTAGACAGGAACAGACACACAGTCACACACACAGACACACACACAAACACACACACACACAGTGTCACAGACACACACAGACACACACACACACACACAGACACAGTCTCACAGACACACACAGACACACACAGACTCACTCACACACAGACACACACAGACACAGTCAAACACACACACACACACACACAGACTCACACACACACAGTCTCACAGACACACACAGACACAGACTCACACACACACACACACAGACACACACAGTCTCACACAGACACACACAGACACAGACTCACACAGTCTCACAGACACACACAGACACAGACTCACAGACTCACACACAGACACACACACACACACACAGACTCACACACACACAGACACACACAGACACAGACTCACACACAGACACACACACAGACACACACAGACTCACACACACACAGACTCACACAGACACACACAGACTCACACACACACACAGTCTCTCACACACACACAGACACACAGACTCACACACAGACACACACAGACTCACACACACACACAGACACACACACACACACAGACACACACAGACTCACACACACACACAGTCTCACACACACACACAGACTCGCACACAGACTCACAGACTCACACACAGACACACACAGACTCACACACAGACTCACACACACACACAGTCTCACACACAGACACACAGACTCACACACAGACACACAGACACACACAGACTCACACACAGACTCACACACAGACACACACACAGACACACACACAGACTCACACAGACACACACAGACACACACAGACTCACACACACACACAGACTCAGACTCGCACACAGACACACACACAGACACACACAGACTCACACACACACACAGTCTCACACACACACACACACACACAGTCTCACACACACACACAGACACACAGACTCGCACACAGACTCACAGACTCACACACAGACACACAGACACACACAGACTCACACACAGACTCACACACAGACACACACACAGACACACACACAGACTCACACACAGACTCACACACAGACACACACAGACTCACACACACACACAGTCTCACACACACACACACAGTCTCACACACACACACAGACTCACACACAGACTCACAGACTCACACACAGACTCACACACAGACACACACACAGACACACACAGACTCACACAGACACACACAGACTCACACACACACACACAGACTCACAGACTCGCACACAGACACACACACAGACACAGACTCACACACACACACAGTCTCACACACACACACAGTCTCACACACACACACACACACAGTCTCACACACACACACAGACACACAGACTCGCACACAGACTCACACAGACACACACAGACTCACACACACACACAGACTCACACACACACACAGTCTCACACACACACACACACACAGACACACAGACTCGCACACAGACTCACAGACTCACACACAGACACACAGACTCACACACAGACACACAGACAGACACACACAGACTCACAAACACGAACAAACTCCTCTTTGATGTTTTTTACACATTCTAAAACTCCTCGATACTCAGACAGCCAATCAGAATCATCATCAGTCTCCAGTGTTGACAGGAATGTACGGAGTCCCAGAAGTGACAAACATCACTGCCCTTCATAGTGACACAAATATAGTGAGTTGTTACAGTCACACTCGGGACTGTAACAACAGTTACTGAGCTATAGATTTCAGACGCTTAACAGCAGAAACATCCCAATGCAGTTACTGGCTGGGCTGGGAGTATTTTAAGCAATAATAAATGTACATAAACACAAACATGCAGACGTTTGATTTGATTCAGTTAACGAACACGACGCCGATCTATGGAACCTGTAGTGACTGTACATCAGCACTGATGTGTCGCTAAGCTTCAGCCAATCACAAACCAGTACAACAGAGAAAAAGTGACTCAGACTGATGGTGAAACATCCATATATACTGCCTATAGAGTACTGCAGTACTTTAATACTAGATGAGTAAACATAAACCATTGTGAGGGTTGGATGTGAACGTGAGCTGCCGTTTCACATGGTGCTTTTTGACTCTTCTGGGCCTCCGTACTGCAGGAACTCAGACTGCCCCCTGTTGGTCTGTTGGTGGCGTGGTCGCGGTGTGAAACCTCATATCTCCGTGTGGTTCTTTTCTTCCTGTCTTTGTTTTTTAGAAGCCTTAATTATGGACTAACTTAATAACTTAAACTTTACCTGCATCTTGGATCGTGGCTTTAGTTATCGATCTGCCGGCTCAGAGTCTCTGAGTCGGCGCCATTTTTGGTGGATTTTCTTTGCGGTGGTGCAAAACGGTTGGATGTTTGGCTGGAGTTCTGCAGGGAGGGCTTGTGTTTCTTCCTCTTCAGTGTTTCTGTACAGATTTGTGATTTTCTGCATGCTGGAACTGACTTAGTGTTTTGTGTTTCGGCTTCAGCCTCCGTGGCGTTTTGACGTTCGCTGCTGTCGGCCCGCGGTCCTGCCCTCCGGTGATTTGACTCGGACTCGTTAGCTTTGTTAGCATTCCTCACCCGGAGCAATGGTGTCTGCTAGCCGCGAGCTAACAAAATGCCGGCGGTGCCACCTTTGATATTCTGCGATTTTTGAGCCGTTGTGTTTGTCTCAGAGGCTTTAAGCAGCTTTTTACCGTCGGGAGAATGTAGAACTTTGTACAATCAGATTCTTAATATGACGATGATATGATTATGATTATTATTCTCGATATACTGCATTTGTATATTTACAAGCTTTTTAATGTTCGGATCAGACTTCCAGTGCTAGCGTTGTGCGAGTCCGCCTGTAGAGAACACATTGTGCACTATTAGCTTTATTATTTTGTTGAGTGTTGAGTTCCTCAGCTGCTGCTGAATGTGTTTGCCACAGCACTGCTGCCCTTTAATTTATTGACATCTCTGTGCCATTCGGCATCCCGTCTCAGAAACGCTCGGAGCTGAGGAGGCTGAATACTGAGTCAAAGGTCGGGGGATGGGCGGGGCCACGCTGAGGCGGAGCATTACACCTCTTGTCATACTGTGTCCCATTCGCTGCTAGAAACAGCTGGGAAAATGACCGGGCCGTCAACGTGTTCAAAAATCTGAGATCATATTTGTAAAGAGGCGGAGCTAGAACTGCACAGGTGTGCTGTGATCCCGGCTAGCAGTGTGCACATGTATCCGCAGGTCAAAGGTGGCCTTTAACTCCAACCAGCTGAATGAAAACACACAAAGAACAGAAAGCGTTGTGAAACGTATTTAAGCTGCTCTGACCTTTGATTTTATTCAGATTTCAGTTTTGGAGACAAAAACCTTTCCCTGTCCTTCAGCCTCCTCAGACTGAGCGTGACCACCGTGGGGACTCTGAATGGCACCTCCGGCGTGAATGGCTGTTTTCTACAATAGTCTGTGTTTTCTAAAAGCAGCACCTCCACTTTGACCTTTGACGACACTTGAAAGTATTTATTAGTGGTGAAAATACTGGTGGACGCACAAACGTCCCCACAAATATCTGAGATGTCATTTTTTAGAACTCTTTTGGTGTTTATGCTTGAAACTGAAAAATTCATCTTAGAGTAGATTTCACGTGTTATTATAGGAACACTGCTATGATGTTTCTCCTGTGTTTCTACTGGATGCTCAGTGGGCGTGGCCTCTCCATGTTTATCTGAACGATCCAATCCAAAGCAGGGACTTCCTGCTTCTTCAGCTGAACGTCTTCAGGTCGGATGCTAAAGATGCTCACAGGTCAGAGGTTCCTGTTTCGAAGCCTCACCTGAGAGAACAGGAAGGAGGAGGTCGCTTCAGACACCTGGGATACTGTTGGCCACGCTTAGCTCCTCTAGCCACAAGCTAAAGGGGTTTTAATCAGCTAGCATGTTAGCTTGTGGCTTACAGGTAATGGTGACAGTAAAGCTAATGATGCTAACAGACCGCATTTCCCATGAAACATCGGAATAATCAGTCTAACAACTCAGACAAGGACAGGTTTGAGCCGGGGCAGTTTTATAGACCAATGATGAAGCTTGATGGCAGCCCGCCCACAACGCGCGCTGAGGCACCCCGAAACAAAACCAACCACGAGCGCTAACAGTCCTCTCTGCTGGTGAAGGCTGATTTAAGTTTATAAAGGTCTTCTTTTTTTTTTTACATATTGTTTCCAGTAAACGTCAAAGAGCGCATTAAATATCTCTCTGAGCTTTCTGTCTTCATGCTGGTCTAACTCTGGTCCAGGGAAATAAACCATCACACAGGAACTGAAGCAACACATCACAGTTTATTATCATTTAAAGCAGAGGTCTCCAACCTTTTTTGCACCACAGACCAGTTTATGCCCGACAATATTTTCACAGACTGGCCTTTAAGGTGTCGCGGATAAACACAACAAAATAAAACTAGTACCGGTATCGAAAAAAGATTTATTCATAACACACGTGAAAAGACCCAGGAAAACCGAGTAAACGATAAAAACGATAACAAAATAACGCTGAAAACCGATAAAAACCCTGAAAACCAAACATTTCACACCTGAGCCTCAACTCTTGCGGCCCGGTACCAAACAACTCACGGACCGGTACTGGTCCGAGGCCCGGGGGTTGGGGACGGCTGATTTAAAGAAGTGATGGTACAGCCACAGAAGAGTGAAAAGCCTGGTGAGTTTCAGGCCTCAGTCCCACAGTCAGAGACCACCTGGGAAAATGAGCATCCCTGATTGGCCGGCAGGTCACCAAACAGCAGTGAAACCTGAAAAAGCGCAACAGGCCTGAGAAACTAAGGCTGTTTGCCTTCAAAGTAAAAGCTGTGCTTTACTGCCACAAACAAAATATTTCAAAAGAAGCAACTTTTATTTTGAAGGTGAATTGGATCCATTTCCTGTCTGTTTCACAGCCTGCAGCTTACAGGAGCTCCACGGCATCGTATTTAACCGGGAACTTCCGCCAACCTGCAGCCAACCCTCGGCAACCGGCGGACAATCCGGTTGTTCAGTGATGACGCGACGAATCCTACTTCCAGGTCTAAAGTAGTCTGCGTTTAATATGGCTTTTGTGTTGTTAACATGTTTAATGTTATGTATTTTCTTCTATTTAATCTCAAAAAGCTCCTAAAACAGTCAGTGATCCCTGTTGACCTCCCTCGGCTTTTATTACCGCTAATCATTTATTTAAGCTCAGTTTTTAAAACCTTAGGATGTAACTACAGCCCAGCCCATGCAGCAGTATATGAATGACTAACCTCGTATTGTGGATGGATTATCTCAGTTGTTCTCCTGGCTGAAGTTTGGTCCTTTTACAGCATCCTGCCATGCGATTACATTTGTTCCTGACCACCGAGAACACTCACGTTAACTTTTATCGAGTGGAAAAACAGTTAGCTTGTTTATATTATGCTAACATAGCTGTGTCGCTAGCGGTCACGTAGCACATCATTATATATAGCCCAACTTCAGTAACCCTACAAACGTCACTGCTGTTTAGTTTTCTGTCTTCATTTATGCTGGAAGTGATAACAGAGCTGTACGTTTTAATTTGTTTCCAAAACCCCGCAGTCAGGACATGCTATATTGTATTCAGATAGAAGCTAGCGAGCTAACTCCCTGCTAACTTCTAACTCCGTTAAATGTCATAAATTCCGTTTTCATGGATGCCTGGATGTTAAACTCAATTGTTACACCTGGTAGAGCAGAACACTGATCATTTTATTAAAGATGAAAGATGAAAGACTTTAGACAGTTTTCAACTCTCAGTAATGCCATAGTGATCGTTTGATATATGGACCTGCAGCGGAGTTTAGACCCAGACACGGCTAGTGACGTCAGACTGAACGAGCGGATACTTACCACTTATACTCCTGTGGTTGCCGGGGTTACAGACTGCTCTGTGAATCCAGAGAGGAACCAATCAGCTGACTCCTCTTCGTTGTCTTAAAACACTTCTTGAAGTCTGACTGAGGACGAGGCGTGCCAGCCGCGCTCTCGGATCCTTCTTTGACGTTTGATTAGCTTCGGTTTGATTTTATGGATCAAAAACATTTTAGTTGAACTTCAGTTTCAAACCAAACTGCAGATGTTTTGCATAATTAAATCAATTATAAATGAAAATGATAAACGAGTCTCTGTATCTGAGTGTTCTCGGCCCGTCACTGTGTGCTGGTGAAGGTTCAGTCTGAAGCTCCTCCTCCTCCATCGCCCACCATGTTGGCGCTCCGTCACATCCTGTCAGCTCGCTCTATGATGGATATTGTTCTGTACTGTAGTAACTGGACTATGCTGCATGCTCGTGTGTAACTGTGTGAGGGCGAGAGTGTGTTTGGACTT
Organism: Maylandia zebra; assembly: GCF_041146795.1. Lineage (NCBI taxonomy): Eukaryota > Metazoa > Chordata > Actinopteri > Cichliformes > Cichlidae > Maylandia > Maylandia zebra. Next base: position 34,615,440 of record NC_135176.1, on the reverse strand, counting down.
TTCTTCTGCATCGTGTTCAAAGTGTTTCTGTAAATAAACTGAGGTGGTCAAACGCTGCGCTCTGATTGGTCTGTTCTCACTTTCAGCATCCACAACAACAACAAAACATTTTTATTCAGAAATCTTCAAACACGATTCATCTGATGGACAAACAAACATTTTCTTCTTTTTGTTGTTCTATTGTCCCATAAATAAAGCATAAAAACAGGAAATCCTCCCGCACGCCTGAGAGGTTTCACTGTGATTTTAAATGACAGATTTTTCTGATTTTACTGCATTACTGTAAAACTCTGTGATTCATGTTTTATTGGATTTGTCCAGTTTCATTTGGTCCCCTGTAAAGTTAAGTCTTGGAGATGTTTCATTCTAATATCAATAATATTGTGTGAATAAATGATGAAAAGCTTCAGCTGGGAGCAGGTTGATCTCACGGGGACGAGGAGAGACCAGCCCGGGTCCGACTCCGACCTGCCGCCCTTTGCTGCGTGTCGCTCTTCACTGAGACTAAAGTCTAATAAAGCCACAACATAAATCTGGTGCTTCTAGTTTATGAACTGAGTGTGGACGGGTCTGCATTAAGGGAGTAAACATGTTTATGATGATCACTCAGGTGTTCGTCACAGCTCAGTCTCAGATTAACCAATGAGCAGGTTTTAATAACTGATCAATGAAAACTGAACAGGAGGGAGGAGGAGCTTATGTCTCCGTGATGAAGACCAGCAGCAGAGTTTCTGTGGGAGAAGAAGAAGCAGGAAGGAGGATTTCTCATTGTTGGCACAACTGTACTTAAAAAAACAATTGATTTGATTGGTCTATAGTTGCTGTAGTGGGCGGGGGCAGTGCTTCACATCCAGCTTAGTGAAAAGGCCTGAGCGGTGGTGTGGCAGACAAATCTGTCCTGAACATGATTTAAAAAGTAACAAATATTAATTATATTAAAAAACTGCTCAACACCAAAGCAGTGAGCTGCAACAGCACACGCAGCAATGGAAGTCGCGCCTGGCTGATCGTGGTTTGAGACTCAACATCAAGAAGACCGAGTACGTGGAAGCTGGCCCCCAAACTGATGGCACCATTAACATCGATGGGGAAGACCTGAAGAAAGCTGACCAATTCAAGTACTTGTGATCGATGATCAGTGGCGACGGGATATCCTTCAGGACGTGCGAGCAAGGGTCAATGCCGCATGGACAAAGTGGCGTCAAGTGACGGGTGGGCTATGCGACCGTGGAATGCCAGACCATCTCAAGATTTACAAGACTGTAGTCCACCCAGTTGCCCATTTAAAAAGTAACAAATATTAATTATTTAAAAAATTGCTCAACACCAAATACTTTGATAGTTTCCAGCATATATTTTCTTTGTTTAGCTAACTTAAAAACAAAAACATTTCCATGGGCGGCTGTGAGTGGCTCCAACAGTGAGGATGTTGCTGTTCAGGTCTCAGAGAATGGCTGCATTGATGGGGTCAGCTGTTTGTTCAGTCATTACCTAAGGATGATGCCAGACCCCACATGGGCACAGGAGCCACATGTACAAGCTGGACTTTATCAAGTTGATGAGGAGAAAAAGTGTCCACACACCACTCGTGCTCCTCAGCCTGCAGACGAGGCCCTGAGCTGAAGCCTGAAGCACCACTGGTACAAAGATGGGAGGACAGTGGATCAGACTGGTGGCAGGACAAAAATTACCACCGTCTGAGTTTTTCTCCGTTTTCTACCCGGCACGGAGAAAGGCCTTAAAAAAAACCTTAAAAAAACACATCATCCCAGCCAAACAACTGAGAGACCCCTGACACCACCAGCACCACCAAGCAGACCTCAGACACCACCAGCCATGCCCCGCAGACCCCAGAATCCCTCAGCCCCATTCATCACCCTGCAGTATCTGATGTGCATAATTAGAATTTATTAAATTAAGTCAACATTTAGATATTGAAAACAATCCATATTAACAACAAAAAACAGTTCAGTCAGCTGTGAAACTCAAGGTGAATAGATACTGAAACTAAATTGAACATCTATAATATAATATAATATAATATAATATAATATAATATAATATAATATAATATAATATAAAACTACAATGAAATAAAATAAAACGTCCACGTGGCGGCAGCAGCTAGGCCTCGGTTTCCCGCCGGATATCGTCATCTTATCGCGCCGGAAGCGGAACCTCTTTCCTTTCTTGTTTCTGCTCAGTAAAGAGACGCACACAGGTGAGTCCGCTCCCGGTTTATATCCTCTGTAATCTCTGCTGCAGGTGACCATCCGCCGCTCTGCCTGGTCGGTGCTGACCCTGCGTCTCTTCCCGCGTCTGTTGGCGTTTGTATCGTTTCTCTGGCTGAAGGTTAATGGAGGATTTTTCATGTTTTGTGCTCTGTGGGAGTTTGTGTCCAGCCGCCATCTTAGCTCCACGCGAAGCCTCCTCAAAGGGAAACAAATACAACGCTAGAGCCAGGTGTGTGTCGCAAAGGTGTGCTAAAGAAGCGCGTGAAGTTTTAGGTGAAAGAGCAGGTAGAAAAACGCTCCGTGAGGTCCTGCCGGCTCCTCGGAGTCAACACAAGCTAACAGGCTAACATTAGCTTATGTTAGCCTCGGCGCTGCTACTGACGTTTCAAACTTTATTTAAAATGTCAGTGGTCGCAGCAAACACGCGCGTCCGAGTCTGCAGGCAGAGTCAGAACCTCCTCAACCTGGACCGGGATGGACCGGGTCAGTGACACCACGTGACCGCGCGGTGGGTCCGTTATCGGACAGAGGGCGCGTTCCAGTTGAAAACAAACGGAGCCGGGCTGTCCAGGGTCAAAGTTCAGAGTTAAAGTTTAGACTGGACCGGGTCAGGGTTGGTTGTTAGATAGTTTCTGAGCTGACCCTCCCAGTGAGGTGGGTCTGATCAGGGATCAACAGTGTGATCAGAAGCTCTCAGACTGAGGTTACTGTAGAGTTCATGTTCAGAGCTGATGTGATTGATTATTTATTGATCAGTCGAGATAACTGGCTGGTGTTTGATTGTCATATTAGTTGAGTTTTCAGAGTTGGAGGATGCCGTCTGTGATTAGCTGTGTGCGGTGGGTTTTATTTTGGAGGTGTCCCGACTTTAATGTTGACCTGAGAGTTTCAGGATGTTAAGGTAAAACTCATAAAGAGGTCAGACCTGAACAGGAAGTGGGTTTGGGGTGTAATGGAGGCATGGGGAAACGCTGCTGGAAGGGAAGGTCTCACCGTGTTACGCTGCAGCGGCGGTCTAGTCTCGATGTCTGTATAAAGAATAGCTGGCTGTGATTGGTGATTCTCTGTGTGCGTGCTCGCTGTGACCTCATGCTCACATGTGTCTGACTCCTCTTCCTCCTCCTCAGCAGAAGATGGCTCCTCGTAAAGGGAAGGAGAAGAAGGAGGAGCAGGTGATCAGCCTGGGTCCTCAGGTGGCCGAGGGCGAGAACGTCTTCGGCGTCTGCCACATTTTCGCCTCCTTCAACGACACCTTTGTCCACGTCACTGACCTCTCCGGAAAGTATGTCCCCTCCGACCATCTGCTCGCCAAAATAAAAGCCGCTCTCTAATTGGTGCTAATGGTGTTTGTGTGTGTTTGCAGGGAGACGATCTGCCGTGTGACCGGTGGGATGAAGGTGAAGGCGGACAGAGACGAGTCTTCTCCGTACGCTGCCATGTTGGCGGCTCAGGACGTCGCTCAGCGCTGCAAAGAGCTCGGCATCACGGCGCTGCACATCAAGTTGAGGGCCACTGGGGGCAACAGGTAACCTGCACTCACCTGATTCTGTAGGCAGTGGGCTGACACTTTATTAGGTACACCTCAAGCACTGAACAGATCAATACAATTTCAAGTTACCAGGTTTAACCCAGTCAGGTGATCAGGGTTTAAATCCATGGTACTCTGCTGTACCTAATAAAGTGACAGGGGTGGAGTCAGTGAAGCAGAGTGAGTGTTTTTTTTTTTTTTTTTTTTTTATTAAATCTGCCATTTCTGTGCAGGAAGCCTCTTCATTTGATCCAAATCTGAACCAAACTCCATTCAAAAAACTGTTGATTTTACTGAAACAGTTCAAGTGCAGTTCAGGTGAAGTCCTCAGCAGGGTCTGTTCAAAGCTCTAAGAATAGATAAAAGTCGAGTATTTATTGTTACCTTAGTAAGTCTGACTGGTTTAACTGGAGATAGACCAGCAGCCTCTGACTGCATCGCTGCAGGTCTGGGGTCAGCCAGGCCTTTCAAACCCAGGTGTGTGTGTGTTACCTGTCCAGGTGGTGACCTGCTCTGTTTTCCTTTCAGGACAAAGACTCCTGGTCCTGGAGCCCAGTCTGCTCTCAGAGCTCTGGCTCGATCCGGCATGAAGATCGGGCGCATCGGTAAGTTTGTTTTTATTCATATTAAAGTTTTTGACTAAAAAGCGCGCTCAGTGAGCAGGTAGACGAGGCAGCACACGTGTCACTTCCTGTGATACAGTCACTTGAGTGCGGTCGGGTTTAAGGTCGTGTGTGTGTGTTATTCTGTTGTGTCATTTTCAACACCTTTATCGACCTGTCGGTGAACACCTGCGCTGCTCTCAGGTCAGCAGCTTTCTCAGTGAGGGTCGGAAGCTTTAAACGACTCGGCGGATTTAAATTAACTTTATTCGTACATCTATCTGATTGACACAGTTTGAATCTGAGCTTTATTGACAGCCTGAACAGTGACGTTTCCTTTAACTCGGCTCTACATTCGTGTGACAGTGTTGACGAGCGTCTGATCATGTGATTGTTTCTTCCTCGTGTGTTTCAGAGGACGTCACGCCGATCCCGTCAGACTCGACCAGGAGGAAGGGCGGTCGCCGCGGTCGCCGTCTGTAAACTGTAAACAGCGACATTTTCACCACAATAAAAGATTAAAGTCGACTTCTGTCTCCGTGTCTCATCAATGACCTGATCACCGATCCATCGGTTTGAACTTCCTCACATGATTATGTGAACATTAATGTGAGCAGTGGGCGGAGCTTTGAGAAACCTTCATGTTTACAGTCAAACATTAAAATCTGATTAACAGTGCAAATGGGATCAGTCCACACTAGAGACTGTTGGTGCTGGAGGTACTTGAGTACTCGAGTACTGCAGTAGTTTAAAGTACTGTGGTATTTCCTGCTGTGCTGCAGGACATGAAGCTCTTTGATTATTGGATCAGGGATTGATTGATCTGATGGAGGTGGAGACAAAATGACAGGAACACCTGAAGCTTTTATAAAACGCATGTTCGGATGTTTCCAGGTGTTGTTGTGTCCACCCTGTGGGTGTAGCTGTGGCTCTGACGAATGAAACATTCAGACTCTTTCTTCTTATGGAGGATTTGAGTCTGCGGGCCTTCGTTCAGTTTGTTTTTCTGTCGCACTAAAATAATCTGCTCGAGTTAAAATGATGACATCATGCTGACAAAGCTTTTCTTTTCCTTTTTTACAAAACTGAAACAATCATTTCAAATTGATTCACTCTGACTGTGAGTGAAGCTTCAGACACCACACTGAATCATATTTAATATTTATTTTATTTGGAAATAACGCTGATCTGTGAGGTCATTCTCAGGGCGGGGCTTCAGAGCAAGCTCAGACTGGTCACACAGGACTCTCCTCCTCCTCTGATTGGCTGAGCCTGCTGTCAGTCTTCAGTCTCTGACCACACCTCCAAACTCCTGCAGACAGATTCGTCAATGAATGAATTTAAACCTCTGTGCGGATTTTTCTGCGTAATGCTTTAGTCTGACCAGCTGAGGGCGACATTTACCATCAGCTGCTCCAACCTGAAGGGTCGATCCCTCAGGTCACCACACCTGTGTGTGTCTGAGGAGCATTTAATGTTTTACAGCTGTTTAAAGACATTTATGTTGATGGTGTCTGTCGTCTCTGCGACTCTGTGCTCAGTTCCTGTCATGTGACTAATCCTGCACTGACCTGCAGAGGATTTTACTGCACAATTTACAGACCTTTACAAAAAATTTGAATATCATGAAAAAGTACATTTATGTCCATAATTCCATTCACAGTGTTGGGGAGTAATGGAATACATGTACCACCGTTACGTATTTAAAATACAAAATATGAGTAACTGGATTACACGGCGGTCTTTTCCTGTTTCATAAGGTTATGAGGGGTTAGGGTGTCCACGCCGGTGAAAAACACAACACGCATTAAGAGGCCTTCGTGTCTGTGTCTCAAACTCGTGGCCCATATCACCTCTGCTTGCGGCCCGCATAATGACGTGAAGAAATGTTTAAAAAGTTATTCACAAAAATGATTTAATATGAAAGCAGCAGGCAGAGTGTTACAGGCGTCGCCCTAATCATGTAGCCTGATGGGCAGTGTAGTCCGTGCTGCAGGGAGAATGGGCCGCTGTACCTGTGATGTGTCTGTGAGCGAGGAGGGAGGAAAAGAGCCGAAAAGTAAGAGATGTCACCGAGCAGAAACAGGAGCTGGAAGCATGTGTTCGTATTATTGTAGGGTCGACCTTACAATACGAAGCACCTTGATGCGACTGTTGTTGTGATTTGGTGCTGTATCAATAAGATTGAATTGAATGTAGAGCACCTGCCTCCTCATTGTGCTGCCTGTTTTGTGGTTGTTCTTGTGACCCTTGCTTGACCCCCCCACACACAGATGTTTGAAAGCAGTATGGTGTGACAATATGGCCATTTGCAACATTTGTACTTTGGGGTCAAAAACGACCAAAGGAAGGAGTTGTTCAGTACTATGCTATGCAGTATTGGGGTAAGTTTTAAGTAATTTTTTTTTTTTTTTTTTTTTTGACTTTCTAACAGCTGTTGTCCTCTGGGGTTAAAAATGACCCCAAAGTACAAATGTTGCAAATGGCCATATTGTCACACCATACTGCTTTCATTTTTTTTTTTTTTGGCCTGTCCCGTTTGGCTCTTTTGCATCAGAATTATTGTCTAAAGGCGAAGAAAGATGCCCAACGGATTTACTTTACCAAATGGACCATCCCAGCCTTGCCGTAATGGTCCATTTGATTCACCTTTTATTGTTTATTTTATTTTCACTTACTGAACACGGGACAGACTTGACTGGGGGAAAGAAGGGGAGAAAGAAAGAGGGAAAGAGAAACAGCTGGGTGAATGGGTTAAATGCAGAGAAACTATTTCCCTATGGGGACTAACACACACACGCAGCTTGTTTACTGTATATGACCCTTGGCCCGCAACTGCAGAAAGAAAGCTGTCCATGATGGGACCAGTGCAGAGGAATAAACCTGAGCTTCCTCCTGCACTTGTGTCAAATATGGACACGCCTTTGTCCTCATGAAAGTTTGCCTTCACTCAGACTCATGCCCTCCTACCATGCCAAAATATAGAAAACTGTCAGGTAATGAGTTGGAATAAAGTTGAATAAAACCTTGAAACACAGAGATGGATGATATTTTATACTTGTTGCTTTATAAACAGTCAAAGCAAACGGGGTCATTTTTGAGCCCAGAGGACAACAGATGTGATTATGTGCTGCCAGTAAAAAACTTGTAGTTTAAAAACAGCTTTCTGAATTAACGTTGACATAAACCCGTCCGTGATCATCTGTTAAAGCAACCGACTCTGGTTGTGAAACGATCCTCACGATAACTGATGATTTAATTTATTTTTTACCCAAAACCAAAGAAACATTTCATTTAAATGAGGTTTTATCTATGGAGCCCCGCAGGGGACATGGGAGAAAAAAAGAATTAGGGAGAAAAAAAAATTAAGACGGACTTTTGCGAGATCTTGCAAAACAAACTCGGGATCTCGCAAAAGTATTGCGAGAGCTCGCAAAAGTTTTAGCCGCATTCTTCGGAGGCTGCCAGCTCGAAGCCGACCGGGAGGTCGAGGCACGATGTGCCGGGAAAGCGGTGTTCCTCCCGGCTGTAGTAGGTCTCGACCTCCCGTTAGCTTCGAGCTAGTGGGTGTCAGATCTCCAAAAACGTCGGAGCACTTTTGCAAATATGTGATGTCTTGTAAACCGAGCAGGTATCTGACGTTTACACAACTACATTCACGCCTCAAAATATCTTAAAAGTGTATTTTGTGACCCAGAAAGAGTAATATTACAACTAAGTAGCTGCCGCCATTGTTGGAATTCAACTTTCGCGAGAAAGTTTTGCGAGATCCCGAGTTTGTTTTGTGAGATCTCGCAAAAGTCCGTCTTAATTTTTTTTTTTCTCCCTAATTTTTTTTTTCTCCCATGTCCCCTGCGGGGCTCCGTATTTATCAGACATAAGTTTGAAATGGAAAAAAGAAATAGTGTCAAAAATGTCTGAATTAAGTTTTAATTAAAAGTGGGGGGAAATCCACCTCATAGTAATTAAGTATCAATCAAACCAGATGGGGACATTTTGACCCCTGAGGACCACAGCTGTGTGTGTGTGTGTGTGTCTGTGTGTGTGCGTGTGTGTGTGTGTCTGTGTGTGTGTGTGTGTGTGTGTGTCTGTGTGTGTGCGTGTGTGTGTGTGTGTGTGTGTGTGTGAGTCTGTGTGTGTGTGTGTGTCTGTGTGTGTGTGTGTGTGTGTGAGTCTGTGTGTGTGTGTGTCTGTGTGTGTGTGTGTGTGTGTGTGTGTGTGTGTGTGTCTGTGTGTGTGTGAGTCTGTGTGTGTGTGTGTGTGAGTGTGTGTGTGTGTGTCTGTGTGTGTGTGTGTGTGTGTGTGTGTGTGTGTGTGAGTCTGTGTGTGTGTGTGTGTGTGTGTGTGTGTGTGTGTGTGTGTGTGTGTCTGTGTGTGTGTGAGTCTGTGTGTGTGTGTGTGTGTGTGTGTGTGTGTGTGTGTGTGTGTCTGTGTGTGTGTGAGTCTGTGTGTGTGTGTGTGTGAGTCTGTGTGTGTGTGTGTGTGTGTGTGTGTGTGTGTGTGTGTGTGTGTGTGTCTGTGTGTGTGTGTCTGTGTGTGTGTGTGTGTGTGTGTCTGTGTGTGTCTGTGTGTGTGTGTGTGTGTGTGTCTGTGTGTGTCTGTGTGTGTGTGTCTGTGTGTGTGTGTGTGTGTGTGTGTCTGTGTGTGTGTGTGTGTGTCTGTGTGTGTGTGTGTGTCTGTGTGTGAGTCTGTGTGTGTCTGTGTGTCTGTGTGTGTGTGTCTGTGTGTGTGTGTCTGTGTGTGTCTGTGTGTGTGTGTGTCTGTGTGTGTGTCTGTGTGTGTGTCTGTCTGTGTGTGTCTGTGTGTGTGTCTGTGTGTGTCTGTCTGTGTGTGTGTGTGTGTGTGTGTGTCTGTGTGTGTCTGTGTGTGTGTGTGTGTGTGTGTCTGTGTGTGTGTCTGTGTCTGTCTGTGTGTGTCTGTGTGTGTGTGTGTCTGTGTGTGTGTGTCTGTGTGTGTCTGTGTGTGTGTGTGTGTGTCTGTGTGTGTGTGTGTGTGTCTGTGTGTGTGTCTGTGTGTGTGTGTGTGTGTGTGTCTGTGTCTGTGTGTGTGTCTGTGTCTGTGTGTGTGTGTGTGTCTGTGTGTGTGTCTGTGTGTGTCTGTGTGTGTGTCTGTGTGTGTCTGTGTGTGTCTGTGTCTGTGTGTGTCTGTGTGTGTGTCTGTCTGTGTCTGTGTGTGTCTGTGTGTGTGTGTGTGCATCTGTGTGTGTGTGCATCTGTGTGTGTGTGTGTGTCTGTCTGTGTGTGTGTGTGTGTCTGTCTGTGTCTGTGTGTGTGTGTCTGTGTGTGTGTGTGTGTGTGTGTGTGTGTGTGTCTGTGTGTGTGTGTGTGTCTGTGTGTGTGTGTGTGTGTACTGACTGTGAGCTGCAGTCAGCAGAGCAGGGATGAAGATGATGAAGGTCAGTCTCGCTGAGTTCCTGATGAAGATCTCCAGGTGGTCGGCCTGCTGCACAGCTGTGATCCTCACCTGTAAACATGAAGTCATGTGACCTGTGAACCAATCAGCAGCCTGAAGGTGAAGCTCTGATCCAGGCTCAACAGCTGATCAGCATTCAGTCAGCTCTGATTAATCAATGAATCCATCATCAACGTAGCTCTGACGCTAGGAGTCACCATGGCAACGGGTAAACAAAGAGCAGCTCTGACATCCACATCGATCTGTTTAAGTCCCTCATCATCATCATTATTATTCTGATTAACTACTTCCTCTCACCTGAATGCAGACGACACTCACCTGTACCTCTTGTTTAAACCTGTGATTTGGATAGATGTTGTTTTGCATTTTTCTAAACACCAGGTCTCTGTGGCTTTTAAACCCCAAAACACGCTGCGCCACAAACTGGTGCACCCCAAGGATCGGGTCCCCGACACAAACAGAGTAAGAGAGTGTACGCTGGTAAGATTGGCAGGATTTATACAGCGGGGAACCAAACAGCCTCTGGCTACAACACAGCAGAGCCACCTCGTCAGGCCAGGACTCTGCAGTCTGTTCACATCTACAGGCCAGTGGACACTCTTTCAGTGATGAGGATGTCCACATGTAAGGACTTGTGTCTGAAGTGATTCATATCAGCAAATCTGCCATGTTGCAAATATCATTGATGTTTATGATAAATACGTGTGGCCCTAACACTGAGCCCTGTGGTACACCACACACAATAGATCATCTATGCTCTGTCTCTCCATCCTGTTACCACCCCTTAGCCCACATCCTTCCACTTATTATGTAAAAATATTTCATGGTTATTCGTGTCATTGTTTCAGATCCAGAAATCCCAACCTGTGAATTTCTTTTCGTTCATGGGACTTTGTTCTGTGAGATGTGCTGGCACAGAGTGTTAGACCGGCTTGTTCTGAGTCGGCACCGATGGTCAGCCTGACGTTTGTCAGTAAATCTGCTTGTACAGGTAAACATGTTTCTATGGAAACATTAATATTTTCATTTCGTCAGGACGTTCACTCGTGTAACCGTTTTCATGTGATCAGTCAGCTTCTTTCGTTCTCACAGATGAACATTATCAATATTTTATTGCATCATCTCTTACAGTAAGATCATTGTTGTTATCTGTGGATGTCACAGTGCAGGGGTTTTCACCGTTAACAAAGAAAAAAACGAACCTCAGTCTGAGTGTGCGTTGTCATCAAGTCTGTGACATCACTTCCTGTTTGTCCCGCCATGGTTGTGATGGTGGTTAAGATGTGAGGAAGATCCTCAGCTGTGACGACGCTCAGGTCAAAGTGATGTTTGTCATCGTTGAACCAGCCGGGTATCCTCACCCTGCAGCCGTATCGTCCAGCGTCTCCCTCTGTCAGGCTCTTTATGGTCAGAGAGACGTCTCCGTCCTCCAGTCGGCCCAGCAGCTCATACCTGCTGGAAGCTCTGGTTAACACTCTGAGTCCATCTGTGGAGATCAGCGGATTGGAGCAGCCTCTGGCTGGTATTTCTCCTCGCTGCCAGCACACGTTCATAGATCTGTGATATTTCCTGTCATATTTACAGGGCAGAGTGACGTCCTGACCTGGTTGACCTTTGACCCTGCTGCTGTCACATTCACAGACTGAAAACACAGAAACAGGAAGTTAAAGACAGTTTGATTTAAGAAGAGTTTCCAGCAGAAACATTCCTGATGTGAACGAGCAGACTACCTGAGCGCAGGAGCAGGAGCAGCACCACAGCCTCCATCGCTGCATCAGTCCGATGGTTGGTGTTCAGTTCAAGCTGAATATCAAATAAACCAAGAAGACTTTCAAGCTGCTGCTGCTTCTTCTTCTTCTTCTGCTTCTTCTTCTTCTCTGACTTTCTGATAATCTGTGTTATTTATATTTTTGTGGTTTTGCAAGGCCAGCTTGTGACTTCCTGTTAACGGCAGCTCGTTCTGTAACTTCTCATCTCACTAAACCACATCGGCATGTTAACCCCTCGTCTTGGGGGCGCTAGGTGAGTATTTTGGTTTCAAAAGCCCATCTCTCTGTTTGTGTGTCTCTCAGCTGCAGCAGTAGGTGAGTTGTTGTGCGCTGTTTCATTTTTCACAGTCGGTGTAAAAGCTGAGCTCGGCCCTCCCACAGAGACGTTAGCAGCACCGATCCATGATCTAAAAAGTGTTTTGTCTCACTCCCATTTCTTCTTGTTGCATGTTGAAGCGCTACTTGGAACCTTTTTACGATCCAACCATGAAAAATAGGATTTTATGACATTTTTCAACTGGTCTTAAACTTTTGATGGGGACTGGACCAGCAGCTGCTGGGAGATGTTGACTGGCTACAGATGGATGGGGGTCTCTGTGGGGCCATTCAGAGACCCCGTCCTCACTCGCTACTAGGCTCGGGGTCAAAGTTCAGTCCGGTGTTCTGGGAATCGATCCTACCTCACAAACCATCCTACCCGTTGTTTCCATGCATGTGCACAACACAAAGCACAAATTTACTTCATTTTTCTTTAACCTGTTGTGAATATCGGGGCGACCGTGGCTCAGGGGGTTGGGAAGCACATCTGTAACCAGAAGGTTGCTGGTTCGATCCCCGGGCTCTCCATCGTCGCCTCTGTCAGTTTGCCCCAGGGCAGCTGTGGCTACAACTGTAGCTGCCTCCACCAGTGAGTGAATGAATAGTGTAAAGCGCTTTGGCTGCCTTGAAAAGCGCTGTACAAATGCAATCCATTAATATTTGTTATGGTTAAGCATAGGTAGAGTTGGATGTCTCGAGACCACTTTTCTTGGTCTCGGTCTTGCTTTGTCACATCGACATAGTGTTCGGGCGATTTGGAGTCAACCATCGGCGGAGCGGGGAGGTGGATTACTGGGCTTAAGCCCAGGTCATTTTTTCAGAAGCCTGGAGTCTTTTGGAGTGTAGTGCAGCGATGCAGAGGAGAGCTGAAGTTTGACCAGGTACCAAAGCAAATCACTGGTACTGTACAAATAATGTAAATATGACGGTGCATCACAAAAGATATCAAACTGATCACTTGACCCATGTTACGTTACTCACTCTTCAAGTGAATCAACAAAAGGTGAAATGAAAAGCCGAACAACAACAACGCTGTTTCTTTAGAGAGTCTCAGCTCACATGTGTGTTTATTTCATATTTTCAGTTCTTACCCTCCACGGCTGAACAAACTCTCTAAACCGGTTTCAGTTATGCACTGATGAACACAACAAAGGACATAAGGAGCTTCTTTCAAACAAAAAACTCAGGTAGATGTTATTGTATATATTATGCTTTGGATGTTGTTCAGTATATTTCTATGCAAAACAAGAGGAATTTCAATACACAGCAGGATATTCACAGTTTAAACCAGATATTTACGCTTTAGGGAGAAAACATAAAAACTTTTTTTTTACTGTTAAACATCAATTTTGAGTAAACTTGTTTTGTTGTAGATAAATAAATTTGTCTGTGAAGGTTCTCAGTCATCCAGGTCATCGTAGTCAAAGGAGCTTGCAAAGAAAAGCGTCTGGACTTCTTTAAGTTGCTTGAAGACGTTTCACCTCTCATCCGAGAAGCTTCTTCAGTTCTAAGGTCAAATGGTGGAGAGTCCCAGATATAAACCTAGTGGGAGTTTCCCCCCACAGAGGGACAAAAGGACCCCCTGATGATCCTCTAATCGCCTGAGCCAAGGTGTGAAACTGGGTGTGGGTCCCAATCAGCCAGAGTTTCGGGTGAGTTCATTGTGAAACCTGGCTCCACCTTATCATGTGAATTCCTGAGGTCAGATGGCCCAGGATGTGAGTGGGCGTTAAGGCGTCTGGGAAGGATCTCAAAACTGGATTATAGATGGCAGAGAGTTGGTGTCGTAAACCCCGCCTCTGTTCAAAGATGGTCGCTCACAGTGGACATAGATGCTTCTTTCACTCCTCTTTCAAACCATCTGTCCTCTCTGTCCAAAAATGCTCGAAAGAGTGACCTTTGACCTTAAGATGCAGATGGACTGCTGAGTCTTGTCCTGTGGAGGTGGCTGTTCTGTGTTGTGCCATGCGCTTGTGAAGTGGCTGTTTGGTCTCTCCGATGTAGAGGTCTGAGCATTCCTCGCTGCACTGTACAGCAAACACCACATTGTTTAGTCTGTGTTTTGGCGTTTTGTCTTTCGGGTGAACCAGTTTGTGTCTGAGTGTGTTGCTGGGTCTGAAATGCACCGGGATGTCATGCTTGGAGAAAACTCTCCTGAGTTTCTCTGATACACCGGCTACATAGGGGATGACAATGTTGTTGCGTCTGTCCTTCTTATCCTCCCTCGCTGGTGTCTGGTCTTCTTTTCTGTGCCTCTTTGCTGACTTTAAGAACGCCCATTTAGGATAGCCGCACGTTTTGAGTGCTTCCTTTACATGTGTGTGTTCCTTCTTTTCCCTTCAGGCTTAGAGGGAACATGTTCTGCCCGGTGGTGTAGGGTCCTGATTACTCCAAGTTTGTGTTCCAGAGGGTGATGGGAGTCAAAGAGGAGGTACTGGTCCGTGTGTGTGGGCTTCCGGTAAACTTCGATGTTGAGTTTGCCGTTCTGTTCAATGTGCACGGCGCAGTCCAGGAAAGGCAGACAGTTGTCCTTTGTGTCTTCCCTGGTGAACTTGATGTTTTTATCCACAGCGTTAATGTGCGCAGTGAAGGATTCCACTTCTTGTGTCTTGATTTTGACCCAGGTGTCGTCCACATATCTGTACCAGTGGCTGGGTACTCTTCCTTTGAAAGAGCCAAGAGCCTTCCTTTCCACTTCCTCCATGTAAAGGTTGGCTACAATAGGTGACACGGGGGAGCCCATGGCACAGCCATGTTTTTGTCTGTAGAAGCCTTCGTTGTATTTGAATATGTAGTGGTGAGGCAGAGGTCTAACAGTGTGCAGATCTGATCGGGGTTGAAGTTGGGCCTGTCCTCCAACGAGCTGTCTTCTTGTAGTCGTTTTCTGACAGTCTCCACGGCCTCCGTGGTGGGTATGCAAGTGAAGAGAGAGACTACATCAAAGGACACCATGGTTTCATCTGGATCCATAATGACATCTCTCACCTTCTCAACAAAATCCAAAGTGTTCTGGACGTGGTGTTCAGAGCTGCCCACCAGCAGGATCGAAGCCAGAAACTTGGAGATGTTATAGGTGACCGAGTTGATCGTGCAGACAATCGGTCTTAAAGGTGCTCCCTGTTTATGCATTTTCGGTAAACCATACAGACTCAGAATTTCAGGACGTTTCACGGATCACATTAACTCAGTGGACCGACACATCAGATTCACCAGGGAGGATATGAAAAGTGGCAGGTTAGCCTTCTTAGACTGTGAGATTTCCATCAGTAATGAGGGACATCTAAAAGCTGACATGTACCGTAAACCTACACAAACAGATCAGTATCTAAGGTTTGACTCTCATCATCCACCGGAGCACAAACTGGGTGTCATCAGGACGCTACAACACAGAGCGAACACCATCCCCACTGACACAGCAGCCAGGGAGGCAGAAGAACATCAAGAAGGCCCTGAGTAAACGTGGTTATCCCAGCTGGACTTTTGTCAAAGCTGGAAAGGCTCCTAAAGAAAGCTCCAGCCGACCCAGGAGAGAAGGACAACCGCTGCCTAAGCAAAAACCTGCAGTGATCCCGTACGTGTCAGGAGTATCGGAGCAGCTGAGACACATTTTTTCTAAACACCGGGTCTCTGTTGCTTTTAAACCCCAAAACACGCTGCGCCACAAACTGGTCCACCCCAAGGATCGGGTCCCCCGACACAAACAGAGTAACATAGTTTACGCTGTTAAGTGCAGGAGGATTGGCAGGATTTATACATCGGGGAAACCAAACAACCTCTGGTGAAGCGGATGGCACAACACAGAAGAGCCACCTCATCAGGCCACGACTCTGCGGTCTATTTACACCTACAGGCCAGTGGACACTCTTTCAATGATGAGGATGTTCACATCCTGGACAGGGAGGAACGCTGGTTTGAGGGCGGAGTCAAGGAGGCCATTTACGTGAAAAGGGAAAGACCATCTCTGAATGGAGGAGGGGCCTAAGGGTACATCTGTCACCATCTTACAGTTCTGTGATTGCAGCCATTCCCCAACTCTCTGTGAATGGGACTCATGGTTATTGATCAGTGGTTTTTGATCAATGGTCATGATAATTTGCATAATTAAGATTAAGGAACTGCCCTCCCAGCCCATTGTTGCTTCAGTGGTGCTGGTTTCAGTCATTATGCAAATGTACTGTTTATAAGATTGAAACCTGCAGTCAGCTGAGACTGAAGACGTCACCTGATGATGACGAAACGTTTCTCCCACAAAACGCTACGTCCAGATGAACAGAAGCAACTTTTGGAGATTTTGGTCATATCGCACAGCCCTACTCCAGACGATTTGATTCTGAGCTGAAGAAGCTTCTGATTGGTTAGTAGAGTCCATGTGAGTAAACTGGTGGCACAGCTGTGGATGCATATAAGGCAAAACACAGAGGCTGTTTCTGTGACATGGGAACATCAAGAGATGTCAAACAAAACAGCAGGAACAGAACTGTGGAGCTCCATAAGTGTGGCTCAGTTTGAATACAATTTGGTGCCATTTACAATTAAGAAATACAGACAGTTTCTCTCTTTACTCTTAAAGTTAACAAATATGTTTTTATATTTATCTAAAAAATAAACATTTAGTCTGATTTGATGTTACAATTAAAAAAGTGTTTTTATCTGAAGAGTAAATATCTGGTTTCAACTGTAGATTTGATGATTGTCAGCACAGAGAGGGAACAAGAGCAGGTGAGACACACCTGTTAGTCACATGGTTGTTTGCCAAAACTCATCAGAACATGTATCCAGTACCGAGTGTAACTTTTTAGATGCCACTTGTTACTTTACATACTTTGTTACATTCTATATTTATTAAGTTATGCAGCTTGTTTGCACAACAAGACTAAATAATTATATAAATGTTTCTGAATCTAAACAGTGGACTTTGGTAGAATTAAAAAATAAGTGTAGTGCAGGTCTATGATGGTTTTTAGTGCTGCTATCATCTAGTTCTGATTCTGGTTCTGTCTTGGTTAAGTCCTCAGTAGTCCTGGTTTTGAACTGTTGTAGTCCTGTTTTAATTCCGGATCAGTTCTGGGTCTGGTTGAATCGGGGTTTAGTCCTCGTGTCTTGATACAGCCCGACTTTGTTCTGCCTCGCTGCTTAATTAAAAACTAGTTTAAGGTGTCCTGCACATGTGATATATATTTTTCCCTCTATGAAGTCATTCTTTTTTGAACAAAACTCAAAACAGAGCCAATTAATCTTTCAGTCATTTCTAACCCTCACTTAATTTCCTTTCGCTGCTCAGCTCTCACACAGGGGCTCAGCTATGCTCCAATCCCTCCATATTGTGGCCAATCACATACAAGGATAATGTCATTATGTGAAAAACAGAGAAGGTGAGAGACAGAGAAGAGTGAGGTGCCCCACGACATTGGTGGCTGCCCACTGCTTCACTGGGTGAATGGGTTTAATGCAGAGGAACTATTTCCCTATGGGGACTAACACACACACACACAGACGACAGCTTACAGTCCTGCGTGAAGATGAAAGTGACTTCGTACAGCCCCGATTTGCAGACGCTGTGCGCAGAGGTTCGGGAGCAGAAGTCCCGTTGTAAACATATCATGGCAGACCCGACGATGTTTGCATGAAACTTTACAGCTTCTCTTTATTGACCACTTTACACACACGGTTGCTGTGCGCACACAGCCGGCTGTAGCTTTGCAGCTCACAGCCCGACACACACCAACAACAGCATATATGGCACAGACGTTAAAGTGGCGAGGCGTGATTGCGGGTGCTGCTCTGGTGCATCCGCCTCCCCTGCAGCGGCGCTGCAGACCACGCCCCGCCTCACACATTGACCAGGTAAATACATATTTAGGCAGAATTTTGCAAATATCTATTTTTCATTTTTTAGCAGCATAGTGCTTTTTTTCAGTTATTTTTAAAAGTCAGGCTCCAAAAGCCCAAAGGAGATATAACAGTTTTTGTTTGCTGGATCATTTTAGTTCAGCTTTCTTTTTGTTATATTTCTTTAAGAGTTCAAAATGTGTTAATTACATAAATAAAATGTAATTTTCTCTGTAGCACTTCATAGATTTCATAAGCAACACACTTTAGACTTCCATCAAGTTTTAATAACACTATAGTTTTTCCTTAGGCTGGTCACACTTCCTGTATGTCTAAAGTTTCAAAATAAAATGTCTCAGAGCTGTTAAACGTGGGAACATTTACTCTGTGTCCATTTGTGCAACATCTCTAAAGTTAGAAATATCCTGTCTCAGAGTGATGCTGAAAAACTAGTTCATGCATTTATTACTTCCAGGCTGGACGACTGTAATTCATTATTATCAGGAAGTCCTAAAAACTCGCTGAAAAGCCTTCAGCTGATCCAAAATGCTGCAGCAAGAGTCCTGACAGGGACTAGAAAGAGAGCAGATTTCTCCTGTTTTGGCTTCCTGTTAAATCCAGAATTCAAAATCCTGCTCCTCACATACAAGGTCTTAAATAATCAGGCCCCATCTTATCTTAATGACCTTGTAGTACCATATCACCCTATTAGAGCACTTCGCTCTCGCTCTGCAGGCCTACTTGTTGTTCCTAGAGTATTTAAAAGTAGAATGGGAGGCAGAGCCTTCAGTTTTCAGGCCCCTCTTCTGTGGAACCAGCTTCCAGTTTGGATTCAGGAGACAGACACTATCTCTACTTTCAAGATTAGGCTTCAAACTTTCCTTTTTGCTAAAGCATATAGTTAGGGCTGGACCAGGTGACCCTGAATCCTCCCTTAGTTATGCTGCAATAGACGTAGGCTGCTGGGGGATTCCCATGATGCACTGGGTGTTTCTTCTTCACTCACTATGTATTAACAGACCTCTCTGCATTGAATCATATCTGTTATTAACCTCTGTCTCTCTTCCACAGCATGTCTTTATCCTGTCTTCCTTCTCTCACCCCAACCAATCACAGCAGATGGCCCCGCCCCTCCCTGAGCCTGGTTCTGCTGGAGGTTTCTTCCTGTTAAAAGGGAGTTTTTCCTTCCCACTGTCGCCAAAGTGCTTGCTCATAGGGGGTCATATGATTGTTGGGTTTTTCTCTGTATCTATGAAGCGCCTTGAGGCGACTTTTGTTGTGATTTGGCGCTATATAAATAAAATTGAATTGTGTTGATCGGTCATCCAGGAAACAGTCCTTCAGACCAATGTCTAATCAGAGCCCTGAAGCTGCGGCTCACCTTGTTGAGTAGCTTTTATGATCGTGTTCATAATGACAGGTCAACACGAGGCGCCATCATGTGGTACAAACGTTTTATTAGGGGACGCCGGCTGACTTGACAGAGGAGCTTATTAACATGAGCAGAAACATCTGGAAGGCTTCACAGAGGCCTGTTTACAAACAAACAGCTGTTACAGTAAACAACAACAACAGCTGAGTCTGATCACAGCTGCAGCTGCCAGGTAAACTTCCTGTTTCAGGTGTGCTCGGCTTCATTCTGTGTGGGGGCGTGGCTTCGCTGCTTGAGTGAAGCCTTTGGCAGAGACATCCTGTGTGACCCTGTGTGTGACAGCCAATCAGAGCCAGAGGCGTGTCTTCATGTTGAGGCTTTAATGAGTTTTTAAATAAAACAGAAAAACAGCAGAAATCATAGAAAAATAAAAAAGGCAACTTTTACCCACAATGCACTGCAGGAGGTCTTTACACTTTATATCTACAGGTTACTCCTCAGGCTGAAGGCTCGTCTCCTCCTCCTGCTGCTCCTGCTGTTTCTCCTCCCCCTCCCCCCCTGCTGCTGTTAACCCCTCCTCCTCTCCTGTGGAGGTGGGGGAGGTGTTCTCCCCATCGTAGATGATGTCCTCGGGGTTTGGAGCAGGAGGACAGAACTCCTCCTCGGGGAGAATCTTCAGGAAAATCGACTCAGCCTGAAAACAAAGAATCACACGCAAACATTACAGGAAGCGCCTGCAGTTCCTCTAACGTTCCAGCGGGGGCAGCACCGAGTCAACCCCACAGACTCCCATGTTAAAATGAACATGCTTACAGCCTGATACACAGCTAACCCTATATTTATATATGCGTCTCTGGAAGCTAGCTAGCTGATAATCTAGCAAGCAGGCGTGTGTGCGTGTTTGCCCCTCCCCCGACACACAGCTGCGTGAACAAAGAGAAACTTTTATTCATCAAACACGACCTGAAGGAGGACCACGGCCTGAAAGGTACATCTCACCTGTTTGATGGCGTGTTCGTGTCCCAGAGCGCCATCTGGGCCGGAGCACACGTACACGTTAGACGGGAGGTCGTGACCTTCAGGCTCCACCCCGGAACCGTCGGCCATGTTGAAGTACAGACACCAAAGGACAGCTGGACGGTTTTCTGCAGACGGACATAATTAGATGAAAAAGTTCAGATGATAGAAGAAAAAAACGCCGCCACAGCACGTTTCACTAACGTGTCACAGCAGAAGAACACGAGTCGGGATGTTTTCAAAGGAAATGAAATGTTATAATGTAGACCAGGGGTGGGCAGCTCCACGCCTCGAGGGCCTGCAGGTTTTAGATCGCACCCTGGGTCAACACACCTGAATCACATGGTTAGTTCATTACCAGGCCTCTGGAGAACTTCAAGACATGTTGAGGAGTCATTTAGCCCTTTAAATCAGCTGTGATGGATCATGGACACATCTAAACCCTGCAGGACACCGGCCCTCGAGGCCTGCAGTCGCCCACCCCTGATGTAGACAGTACACCATCCGATCCTGGACCAGCAACTCTAATTTAATGTGTTCATGCCTCTAACGTCGGTCCAGTGTCAGAGACGGCGTGATGAGGCTTTACAATAAATCAAAACTTAATCGAATAAAAGATGTAAATGAAGCAGGAAGTTTAACAGGAACATGACGGAGGCGCTTCCCTCCACCTCCCTCATCAGCTGTGATGAATCTCTCTGTACCTGCATCCATCCATCCTCACTGCTACTGTGTTCTGCTTATAATTAAAACCACAGAAGAAGAAGGTGATGAATGAATTGAAGAGAAGAACAAGAAGAAGAGGAGGAGGTCAGGGAGGAGACAAAGT
>NC_135176.1:34572030-34587030 GCF_041146795.1 Maylandia zebra | reverse complement strand
GCCTTTTAGCTGCGTTAGCATTTTTACTCCACAGTCTCAGTAACGAACAACAACCAGACGGATCATCAGTCACAACGACCTGTTTCCAGCTGTAACTGAAACGTCTCTGACGTTTTCTCATCAACAAACTGATCAAACTGAAGCTCCCAGGAGGACACCATGAAACACCAGCTACACAGAACTCCATTAAGAATCTGTCTCATTTAAGGTTTTCAGCTAAACACAGTCGAGCGACTGACTGGTTACATTTGAACCAGTGCAGAATAAAAACGAGCTCCGTCATCACTGCAGGAAATGATGCGAACATCAGAACAAACAGTCCACCGACAATCTGTCTGATTTTAGCTTCATACAGTCGTCTGTGGTTCAGTACAAACACAGGAAACCAGCAGCTGACCCAGAGTAATCTGATTACTGCCGCCTGTGATTTATAACTTTAATTTACCAGGAGGGATGCTAACAGGCTAACAGGCCGTGTCTATGCGTGTGCGTGTGTGTGTGTCTGTGTGCATGTGTGACCTTCCATATACAAACCTGCCTGTCAATCAATCATTTAATCAGAAAACTGATGAGGCTGCAAACAATGATAGAGAGACACTGACAGAGAGAGAGAGAGGGAGGCGTGCAGAGAGGAGTCATCTATCAGAGAGGAGGGGGAGGAGGGAGAGGAGGAGGGGGAGGCAGCCGCGGGCTGATGAAGAGCCTCAGAGGTTAAATTATGATGTTCATTTCCTCTCCATAAATTGAATATTTTACTGATCATAAATTATCGTCCAATCACAGCTCAGCACAGGAAGGTTCCTCTCTCTCACACACACACACACAGAGTGGTTGCCGTGGCAGCCTGTGTGATCAGTGCTCTTTGTTCAGCCTTTAATTAAGTTAAAGGTTAAACACAAATGATAATAACTAAGCAGGAAGTGATTCACAGCAGCGGCCAATTAAAAGCTCCAGAAACGCTCGGGGCGTGGCCAAACCAAATGAACACACCCTGCAGTTTAGCATGATGCACACATGTGTATGTGTTACCATGGAGACAGTCAGAGGACAGGGATGTGGGGTTGATGTAAACACATATTTCCTCACCTCCATGTTTGATTTTATAACTCTGGTTTTTCTCTCTGTCAACTTTAGATTTGAAAAACTGTGAAGTATAAGAAACAAACGTTTCTCCTGAAACATCCAACCACAAACATTTAATTTGAAATGCCACAGGAAGTGCTGTTTGTATGACCAGCATGACGCGGCGCAGGTTAACGATGAGCGAGACTTTAAACAGAGCAGAGAACAGAGGGGAGGAAGCGAAGGCCAAACGCCAGCCCGACAGGAAGCTGTCAGTCACAGTCTACTCTACTGCGCTTTACTCTTTACGATTCTAGTGATGGAGTTGCTCTTGTGACCCATCCAGTGACATCACTCACAGTCTGATGACATCACACTGTCAGCTTGACTCACCTCACTCGGACCCCCAGCTGAGTAGGTACTAATAAAGTACCCAGTACCAGTACTATCAGCTATCTTAGGCAAAACACTTAAAACCAAGTCGAGCCAAGTACGTGCTGGCTGAGGTACTACATAGAGCAGTACCAGTACTACAGAATTATACAGAGCACCGACAGTACTACAGTACTGCAGGTACGGCAGGTGTACCTGTTGGAGTCCTTGTCCACGATCAGGCAGCTGACCGAGTGTCTCAGGCAGTAGATCCCTCCAAACACAGCACTCATCCTGAAACACACAACAACAAAGCAGCCAATCAGCACGCAGGAGAACATGTGACCTGTCTGTGCACAAGTATGTGGACACCACACGCACTTCCTGACCTCCAGCGAGACTTTCAAAATAAAAGTTTTATTAAGGCAGTATTAAGGATTAAGGAGCAGGATGTCCTGAGTTCAATTCCACCATCAGGCCTTTCTGTGTGGAGTTTGCATGTTCTCCCCGTGTCTGCGTGGGTTCTCTCCGGGTACTCCGGCTTCCTCCCACCATCCAAAGACATGCAGCTTGCTGGGATAGGTTAATTGGATAATCCAAATTGCCACTAGGTGTGAATGTGAGCGTGAATGGTTGTTTGTCCTTGTGTGTTGGCCCTGCGACAGACTGGCGACCTGTCCAGGGTGTACCCCGCCTCTCGCCCTATGACAGCTGGGATAGGCTCCAGCGCCCCCCGCGACCCTGAAAAGGTTCAAGGTTCAAGGTTCTTTATTTGTCACATGCATAGTTACAGTGGGGCAAAAAAGTATTTAGTCAGCCACCATAAACTCAACTCGTCGTGTTTGGAGGAAGAAGAATACCGAGTTGCATCCCAAGAACACCATACCTACTGTGAAGCATGGGGGTGGAAACATCATGCTATGGGGCTGTTTTTCTGCCAAGGGGACAGGACGACTGATCCGTGTTAAGGACAGAATGAATGGGGCCATGTATCGTGAGATTTTGAGCCAAAACCTCCTTCCATCAGTGAGAACTTTGAAGATGAAACGAGGCTGGGTCTTCCAACATGACAATGATCCAAAACACACCGCCCGGGCAACAAAGGAGTGGCTCCGTAAGAAGCATTTGAAAGTCCTGGAGTGGCCTAGCCAGTCTCCAGACCTCAACCCCATAGAAAATCTGTGGCAGGAGTTGAAAGTCCGTGTTGCTCGGCGACAGCCCCAAAACATCACTGCTCTCGAGAAGATCTGCATGGAGGAATGGGCCAAAATACCAGCTACTGTGTGTGCAAACCTGGTAAAGACCTATAGTAAACGTTTGACCTCTGTTATTGCCAACAAAGGTTATGTTACAAAGTATTGAGTTGTATTTTTGTTATTGACCAAATACTTATTTTCCACCCTGATTTACGAATAAATTCTTTACAAATCCTACCATGTGGATTCATGGATTTTTATTTCACATTCTGTCTCTCACAGTTGAAGTGTACCTCTGGTGCAAATTACTGACCTCTGTCATCATTTTAAGTGGGGGAACTTGCACAATCGGTGGCTGACTAAATACTTTTTTGCCCCACTGTATACAAGTATAACACACAGTGAAATGTAGCCTGACACGCTCCTCGACATGTGCAAAAAAATTGGGGGGGTGTAGAGGAAGAGGAAGAACATATATATTAGGGCTGCCACGATTAGTCGACTAGTCACGATTACGTCGACTATCAAAATCGTCGACGACTGATTTAATAGTCTATATATATGTATAATATATGTATATATATATGTATATATATATATACATATATATATACATATATATATATACATATATATATATATATATATATATATATGTATATATATATGTGTATATATATATGTATATATAGAAGAAGCTGACTGCACTCCACGAGCGTCTGGCAGCACAAATGAACCAGCTGCTAGTTAAGGAGAGACACCCGGAATGGCTAACCGAAGGTCGGACGGTTTTGATCCCCAAGGACCCCAAGAAGGGACCGGTCCCCTCCAACTACCGACCAATAACCTGTCTCAGTACTACATGGAAGCTCCTGTCAGGCATCATATCGGCTAAGATGAACAGGCACATGGGTCAATACATGAGCGGGACACAGAAAGGAATTGGCAAGAATACCAGAGGCGCAAAACACCAGCTACTGGTAGACAGAACAGTCAGCCGAGACTGCAAGACCAGACTGACCAACCTGTGCACTGCCTGGATTGATTACAAGAAGGCCTATGACTCAATGCCCCACAGCTGGATACTGGAATGCCTAGAATTGTACAAGATCAATGGGACCCTAAGAGCCTTCATCAGGAACTCAATGGGGATGTGGCGTACAACACTAGAGGCCAACTCCAAGCCCATAGCACAAGTCACCATCAAGTGCGGGATCTACCAAGGAGATGCTCTGTCCCCACTGCTGTTCTGCATAGGCCTGAACCCCCTCAGTGAGATCATTAACAAGACTGGCTACGGATACCGACTACGGAACGGAGCAGTTGTCAGCCACCTCCTGTACATGGATGACATCAAGCTGTATGCCAAGAGTGAACGAGACATCGATTCACTGATCCACACTACCAGGCTATACAGCAATGACATTGGAATGTCGTTCGGACTGGAGAAGTGTAGTCGGATGGTAACAAAGAGAGGGAAGGTAGTCAGAACTGAGGGGATTGAACTACCAGAAGGCAACATTGCAGACATAGAGGACAGTTACAAGTACCTGGGGATCCCGCAGGCAAATGGGAACCATGAAGAGGCCGCTAGAAAGGCTGCAACCACCAAGTACCTGCAGAGGGTCAGGCAAGTCCTGAGGAGTCAGCTGAATGGTAAGAACAAGATCCGGGCCATCAACACGTACGCCCTGCCTGTGATCAGGTACCCTGCTGGGATAATAGGCTGGCCAAAGGAGGAGATAGAAGCCACTGACATAAAGACAAGAAAGCTCCTTACCATGCATGGAGGGTTTCACCCCAAGTCCAGCACCCTGAGGCTGTACGCTAAGCGGAAGGAAGGGGGCCGGGGACTGGTGAGTGTCAGCACCACAGTCCAGGATGAGACAACGAACATCCAAGAATACATTGGGAAGATGGCCCCAACTGACCGAGTGCTCAGTGAATACCTCAGGCAGCAGAAACCCAAGAAAGAGGAGGGAGACGAGGAACCATCATGGAAGGACAGGCCCCTGCACGGTATGTACCACCGGCAGATAGAGGAGGTGGCTGATATCCAGAAATCCTACCAGTGGCTGGACAAAGCTGGACTGAAAGACAGCACAGAGGCACTAATCATGGCAGCACAAGAACAAGCTCTGAGCACAAGATCCATAGAGGCTGGGGTCTATCACACCAGGCAAGACCCCAGGTGCAGGCTGTGTAAAGATGCCCCAGAGACAATCCAGCACATAACAGCAGGGTGCAAGATGCTAGCAGGCAAGGCATACATGGAACGCCATAACCAAGTGGCCGGCATAGTGTACAGGAACATCTGTGCCGAGTATAACCTGGAAGTCCCGAGGTCAAAATGGGAGATGCCCCCAAGGGTGGTGGAGAATGACCGAGCTAAGATCCTGTGGGACTTCCAGATACAGACGGACAAAATGGTGGTGGCTAACCAACCGGACATAGTGGTGGTAGACAAACAGAAGAAGACGGCCGTAGTGATCGATGTAGCGGTTCCGAATGACAGCAATATCAGGAAGAAGGAACACGAGAAACTGGAGAAATACCAAGGGCTCAGAGAAGAGCTCGAGAGGATGTGGAGGGTGAAGGTAACGGTGGTCCCCGTGGTAATCGGAGCACTAGGTGCGGTGACTCCCAAGCTAGGCGAGTGGCTCCAGCAGATCCCGGGAATAACATCGGAGATCTCTGTCCAGAAGAGCGCAGTCCTGGGAACAGCTAAGATACTGCGCAGGACCCTCAAGCTCCCAGGCCTCTGGTAGAGGACCCGAGCTTGAAGGATAAACCGCCCGCAGGGGCGTGCTGGGTGTTATATATATATATATATATATATATATATATATATATATATATATATATATATATATATATATATATATATGTAGTATATACATTGGGTGAATGTGCAGTAGTAGCGGAAGGATAAGCAGAAGCGAATGGATGGATGGATGGAGCAGGATGTCTGATGGTGTGGTTACCGTGGTGTCTCAGCCAATTGTCTGTCTGTATTACTGGCCCCTCCCCCTCCAGCACCGCCATAGATTAATAACATAATGAAATTACAGCTGCTCCATAAATCAGAGCAAAGGGCTCTCATTAAACACACACACTCCACTCAGCTGTGAGTGAGTGTGTGTGAGAGAGATTGTGTCGACCTTCTCACGCAGAGCTAACACACACACGTAACATCAATGTGTCATCATGTGTTAATCACAGCGTGTGTGTGTTCTCATTTATTTGATGGCGAGCCAAATCACACACACAGTGCTCTGTTTTCCTTTAATCAGGAATCTGTGTGTGTGAGTGTGTGTGTAGGTGTGATAACAGCATCTGTGGGGCGATCGTGGCTCAAGAGTTGGGAGTTCGTCTTGTAATCGGAAGGTTGCCGGTTCGAGCCCCGGCTTGGACAGTCTCGGTCGTTGTGTCCACTTCACCCGTTGCCTACTGGTGGTGGTCAGAGGGCCCGGTGGCGCCAGTGTCCAGCAGCCTCGCCTCTGTCAGTGCGCCCCAGGGTGGCTGTGGCTACAATGTAGCTGCCATCACCAGTGTGTGAATGGGTGGATGACTGGATGTGTAAAGCGCTTTGGGGTCCTTAGGGACTAGAAAAGCGCTATATAAATACAGGCCATTTACCATCTGTCACATGACCTTTGACCTTTTTCTGAGCCCGCTCAGCATCTGTTTCCATCTGGAAAAAAAAAACTGCTAATGAAACTAAAATAATCACACAAGTAAAATCAGCTCATGAACCACCAAGTACAGGCTGCTGCCCCTCTGCAGGCTTCCAGAAGCTGTCCAATTAGAATGAAGTGGGCTAAAGCAGCTGCACAGAGGCCCAGCATCAGACAAAGAAAGATTATTATGACCCATGAATCATGCAGAGCTGCTCCTGCAGAAGAATAAAGAGCACAGCCGAGACTCAGATCCTCGCCTCGGATCTGACCGACGTACCTGGTTACCTGTACCCTGCTACTCATCGTGTTTGTCACTCTGGTGGCTTCATCACGTCCACGTCACACTCAATACATCAGAACTCGAACAGTTCTCGCAACAGGTGAGCTTTGGGCGACTCAGGGTGCAGAGTAGCCTGCTAGCTGAGCACAGTAGTACTCACTGACAGTAGTACTGTAATACTGGTTCTTACCTGCAGAAACACTGGGGAATCTCTCCAAGTCCGTACACAGGAAACAGAAAGGGAGTGTTGCCATAGCGACCCAGGCAGCGCAGGAAGTGGCGCGTGGAGGCGAGCCCCACCTCGGTGAGTGTGTCTTCTGTCACCATGGCAATGGAGTGAAGCAGGAAGTGCTGCAGGTTGTCGCCCAGCTGCTGCTCGCGAAGGAACTCCAAAAATGGCCGACCGTTGTAAGCTAGAGGATGGGGAGGAAGTGCATCATTACCCACAATCATCTGATGTTGGTGAGAGTGACCTTATGATGTCAGCAGGTGGACAGGTGAGGCATCTCACCTTGGTGCTCCTCCGTCTCCTCCACACAGGAAGTCAGGAAGCGCATCAACTTCCTCTTTTCAACCACAGACAGCTGACGGCTTGCAAACACGTCTGCTCTGCTACAGGGCACCTGACGGACAGGTGAGCACAGATAGGTAAACACAGTAGGGCTGCCACGATTACGTTGACTAGTCACGATTATGTCGACCATCAAAATCGTCAACGACTGATTTAATAGTCGACGCGTCGTTTGAAGCTTTGTAAGATCACAAAAGACGCAGGAATAAGTAGCAGGATTTAAGAGTGTAATACCGGACTGTGACAGAAGATGGCAGCACTGCATGTACAAGGATGCCAGCTGCCGTTAAACCCCGAAGAAGAAGAAGCAGCAGTGTCCGTTATCATAGCTGTGTCCAAATTCGCATCCTCCTGTGCCCGCATTTGTAGGCCGATTACGTAAGAGCGACACGACGAAGACGGTCCAAATTTGAAGACTCCAACAAATGCGGCCAACAAATTTGAAGGATGGGTCGGGTGTATCCTTCATGGCCCAACCTATCCCAGAATTCATAGCGCAGCCCAGCTCAGTTTCCAACAATGGTGGCAGCTAGTTAGTTTTAATATTACTCTTATTATTCTTTCTGGGTCACAAAATAAACGTTTAACATATTTTCATGGAGAATGTAGCTGTGTAAACCTCAAATATCTGCTCAGTTTATCAAGACACCGCATATTTTCAAAAGCGCTCTGACGTTTTCGGAGACGTCTGTTACCCACCAGCTCGATAGCTAGCCGGGGGCTAGGCTCGCTAGAGCCGTGAGAACACCGGACTCCCGGCAAAACGTTTTCAAACCCACCGCCGTCTTTCGCTGCTCAGGTTAAACATGATATATAAGTCACTTAGATAACTTAAAATGTTGTTGTTTGGCTTTTTTCAGTATTTTATTTGTTCCTGAGTAAATCGGTTTGGCTGAGATTAAAGTTTCTACACAGCAGAATAAACGTCAAGCAGACAGCTGATCATCAGAAGTGTGAGATGCTGGAGAATTTACTCCGGTGTCCTGTTATATTTTAGATAGCAAGGAGCAGACGGATGAGTTTATTAAACTCCACTGAGACTAGGGATGGGTATTGATAATATTTTCACGATTCCGATTCCATTTTCGATTCTTTATCGATTCTTTTTAAAAAAGGAGAACACTAAGGTCGATTAGCTCAGAGCTTTGTTTTATATCTTCTCTTTGAACAAGATAGAAATTTAGGAGTAACATGGCCTTACAAACCCAGCAGTGAGATCTTAAGAGATCCAGCCTACGGCTCTTCAATGGGGCGTCACAGGGTCCCCAGGAAAAAGATTGTAAATGTAAAATAATAAAATAAATATTCTTCTGTAGCAATAACAAAGTATAACATAAATTATTCTGTAGCAATTACACAAGAATATCCAGTAATGTCCCTGCCTACAATTAAACACATTCACTTACTGAAAATCATCTGCTGTGGCAAACGGGTGCAAGCCTTTGACCACAAACTGAGTCACTGCTCGGTGACATTCGTCTATCCTGCCTGAAAGGAGACGCTACCGGCAGACTGCAGCGAGAACTGCCAGCATCTGAGCCAGACTCTGTCTCTCTCATCATGGTCACTAAATGCACAGTAATGGCAGGTTTGTAATAAGGCAGATCGCGCTAACATAATATGCTCTGTTAGTTGATTATTTACCTGCCGCATTAACGGGAGAGGACGTGCAAACGTTACCGCTGCTGCTGGGTTGAGATTCACGAGTCCGGAATTAAAAACACGACATTCATTTAAGGTCATCGTGTGTTTTGTGAGCAAATGCTTTTGCATATTCGTAGTGTTTCCTCCCTTAAATGAAATATCTACTTTGCAAGTATTGCAAGTTGCCCTGTTGTCATCCGTTCTCGTAAAGTGTAACCAAACTTTTGAGCGTTTGAGCTGCTTAGGCGCCGTGTGGGACAACAAAGAACCGGTTTTCGATACCCATCCCTAACCGAGACAATCTTTAATAAACTATCATCTTGTCTTTATTTTTAGTTAGCACAGACCTTAAACACTTAAAGCTGTAAGCTAATGATAGTTCTATAAGAGCAGATGCTGCTGGTGCAATAAGCTGTAAGTTTTATGTCCAATGGATGATGATCTGATTACTCGACTAATTGCAAAAATAATCAGTGACTAGTCGACTCTCAAAATAATCATTTGTGGCAGCCCTAAAAACAGACAGGTAAACGCAGACAGGTAAACGCAGACAGGTAAACGCAGACAGGTAAACGCAGACAGGTGAGCGCAGACAGGTGAGCGCAGACAGGTGAGCGCAGACAGGTGAGCGCAGACAGGTGAGCGCAGACAGGTGAGCGCAGACAGGTAAACACAGACAGGTGAGCACAGACAGGTGAGCACAGACAGGTAAACACAGACAGGTAAACACAGACAGGTGTTTATTATTTATCTAATTCAGTCCCGACAGAACCTGCTAGGTTAGCTGCTGTCATCAGCGTGCAGTTTAATGGTTTGACTCTTATAAAACAGCCTGCGCAGGTCAACCAAACTTAGCTGCCCAGGCCCGAGACCACCCTCACAGACCTCTGAACAAACCCGTCTCTGACAGACGACAGACCTCTGAGCTCAGCAAAGAGAAGCCCGGTCACTGGCACCATCACCGAGCCAAACGTGGAGGCGACACAGCGGCCACTCTCACAGGTCGATGCCAAAACCATTTAAGACCTACTTCACCTCAACATTGACTTTGTTTCCTACACGAACATAGAGGAAGTAGTTCACACAGCGGTACGAGGCTGTGACCTGTCAGCTTGTGAAGAGTTTCGACCTGTCAGAGCAGGTGCTGATGTGATGACACCTGTGTTTGTTGTGTTGATTTCACTCTTCTGAGTGCGACTGTTGTTTCTGTTGTTCTCATGCAGACATGACCGACACACAGAGACAGAGCAGCTCGTACCTGCTCCACGCTGCCGTGGCGATAGGTCAGTATCCTGGTCACATTCTTGAACTCTGCATAGCGACTGACGTTTGATTTGATGAGCAGGTCGACCAATGAGCCGCGAGAGTACATGAGCTGGAGGGAGATGAAGATGAAGCAACCGGAGCTCGGGTCAAACAACCAATCAAAAAGCAGTGGGATACACCGAGGGGCACGATTGGCCGAGAGGACTGTCCTTTGTTGTGCTGATGTCATGTTACCTTAGAAACCAGGTCGATGTTGAACCGGCGTCCTTCCTTTTCCAGCTGGGTGTAGCTGATTTTCTTCCTGGTTGGCTCTGATTGGCTGGGAGGAGCAGAGGGCTGCGGCTGATCCGCTTCTGGCTCCTCCCCCTGTTCCTGAGCAGCCTGTGATTGGAGGAAGTATGCAGTTATTATTGTTCGGCCAATCAGGAATTGATGTGAATGTCAGGGGAGGGCTGCTCTTCCTCACCTGCTCGTCTCCCTCAGCGGCCTCACCTGTTTCTTCTTCTTTTGAACCTGAAAGAGCTGATTGGTTTAAAACCTGCTAATCGAAGCTCAGAGAGTCGATACAGGATCAATATAAGACAGACCTGCTGATTCGGTCTCTGATGGCTCTTTAGCAGCGTCTTCACCTGCTGCTCCAGCCTCTTCTTCTTCTGTGGTGTTTGGAGGCTCCTCCTCCTCCTCGGCTTCTTCACTGAGACGTATTGATACCTTAATCAATAAACTGATCTCTAGCTGATGTGACCTTACAGGTATGCAGGAGTTTACCTGATGTAGCAGAACACCTGCAGGTTACTGATGGAGGCGGAGTCTGAGCCTGACAGGTAGATCAGCTCCTCCCCTTCTTCCACCAAGCTTGACCGATCCTGGACCTCCTCTGACAGAGACCCTGCCTACAAACACACAGGAAACTCACTGATGACTTCCTGTTGGGCATCTGGCCCCGCCCACCAAATCAACAACCTGACAATCAGTAACTCTTACTTGATGCTCCTGTATCCAGGTGAGCAGAGCGTTGAAGGTGAAGCTTGCCCAATTGGCTGCATAGTAGCTCCGCCTAAAGACACACAGGAAGCTGTCACTTCCACAATAAAAGCATTGCTCTATGCTCTTATTCTGACACTCTGACATCAATCAATTGATCTAACTGACTGATCTATCTCTGATAAAATATTTTATTTCTGTAATGTGAAAGCGTTTCTATAGCAACGCCCTCAGTTATCAATAAACAAATACATCAATTCAGCAGATACTTATTGATTTTACCTCACCTTTGAAAACATTCTGTAATTGATAACATTGATTATTAATCAGTAAGTGTTCTTGATGAATAAGTAATGACCTGTCGACGTGAAGAACTCTCTGTCCAACTCTGGAACACGCGGCTGCCACCACCGACTCAGCAAGACCTGATCACACAATCAATAATCAATAAGCAGCAGCAGGCAACAGGAATGAGGGGACATAAGGAGAGAAAGCTAGGAAAAGAAACAAGGAGACAGAAACCAGGCCTCAGCACAACCTGCACACAAAATCTATCATCAATAATAACAGGAAAGGAAACAAGGAGAAAAGTCTAGGAGACAAAACAAGGAGAGATACCAGAGGAGGGAATGAACAAGGAGAAACAATAAGGACAGAGCAGAAGGAGAGGAGACAAAAAGACGTCTAGGAGGCACAATTAGGAAGAAAAACAAGGAAAAGAGACAAGAAGTTACATGAGAGGAGGACACAAGGAGAGAGGAAACAAGGAGACAACGAGTCAAGATAGCAGAGAAAACAAAAAGAGGAGACAAGGGGACAAGATAGGGCTGCTCAATTAATCGAATTTTAATCACGATTACGATCTGGGCTTTCAACGATCATTAAAAGTGACTGAGCCGATTATTAGCCCCTCCCTCGTGCTTTACTCTTGTGCTGCTCCATGTGGCAAATCGAGCGCACCTCTCGTTTCGAACACGTGTCACAACAATTAAGAGGACCCGAGGGAAGCTCGGAAAGCTAAGCAGAAGTTATTTGGAGAGGAGAGTGACTGCCGTTGGTTGAAAAGAGGGGTTAAAAAAAACTTCAGTGGTGTGGAAACATTATGGGTTCAGTCAGACGTGGATCAAGTAGACACAGTGTGTAAACTTTGCTACGGTGTCGTAGCTGCACCACAGAGCAACACTGCAAAGTTCACTAAACATAGATGTTTACATTTTTCATTTTTCTTGTATTGCAAACATTTGCACTGTTATTAGTATTTGCACACTATTTTATATTTTTTAAAGTCATTATTCAACACATTGTTATTGTTAACCTTTTAAAGCCGGTCAGAGCAGCACGCTCCGTTTTGTGTAACTATTTTTAAATCCCTGTAGAACCGGAACTGCGTAAGCTAGCGCAATAATTTGTTTTGCATATGAAACCAGAGGAGTTGTACTTGCATCTGATGCCATCAGCTTGTCCTCGGTCACGGTTTCCTTCCACATAAAGCTTTGCAAAAATTGCATAAAAAGCGCTTGCAGGAACAAAAACATAATATTCCAGAAACACGCTTTGCCGATCCGATCAGCTGTTCGTAACACTTCCCACAGTGAAACAGACGTCAGCGCGAACTATCGAATGTCCGCCATTTCCTGCCAGAAACCGGAAGTGACGTCATCTTCGCGGAAAATGTAGTTTTTTACTTGTAGGCCTTAAAAACCTATACTGGTGTTTTTATAAGTCATGTTTGACTTTTCTGAATAGTTTCTGGGATGCTTAGAACTCGAATTGCACTGCTGGAAATAGTTTATTTTGATGCACCTGCTGTTTTCTTTGCAAATTTGAATCATAGGATTGTTTTTTAGTTTTTCCTGCAGTATATAAAAATTGCTGTATCTCCAAAATAAAACTATGAAGACACTCAAAATTAATCCCCTGTTGTTGTAAACTATTTTTTGCATTTAAAGCTTTGAGGGATAAACCTCTTAAATTTCTCCAAGTAGAAATATATGTAAAAAAACAAAAACAAAAATGATTTTCAATTTTTTTTCTAGTTTATTGCACTTTTTTGCAATTAATGTAGTTACTATGGACTTAATGCATACATATTATTAAAATATGGGCTATAACAGTTGTATTGATGTATAACAACTTGAAATGCTCCCAATGGCACTACAACATGTAAAAAAATAATATAAGCTCTGGCGGAATTGGTTCTATGGTAGGTCTTAAAGGGTTAAATAAATATCGTCAAATAATCGAGATCTCAATTTCAGTGAAAATAATCGTGATTATCATTTTTGCCATAATCGAGCAGCCCTAGGACAAGAACCAAGGAAAGAAAACAGGGAATGGAGGAGAGGGAACAATTAGAAACAACAAGGACAGGACAGAAACAAGAGCAGGAGACAAGGAAACAAGGTCAGGAAACGGAAGAAAGGAAACAAGGAACTTGAAAAGAAAAAGGAAACAAGTAGATGAGGGAACCAAACGAGAGACAAATGAAGGACAGGAGATAAGGAGAGAAGAAGGCACTGATCCTGTATCGATCAGGTTATTGATAACATGTGATCACTTTACTACTGATAATTATGAAAGTAAACCCTAAATATTGACTGTCGATCATTAGGACTCAAAGTGGTTCAGTGGTTCTGTTCCGATACCATAACTCGATCACAGACAGCTGATTCATCCTGGCACACAAACAGTTAGCATCACGTAGCCTAGCCGTTAGCTTCCTATCCATAAGAAACAGATGGATGTTAGGAGTGCTAGCCTCTGTTAGCGGCACTGCGAGCTAACCCTGATAAAAGCTAAAGCACCTAACGTTAGCGTCAGCCCAACAGCCGCTGTCCTGCCTATTAAAGTGATCAATGAGTGATCAGACATTTATTAAAAATATCTCTTATGGGCGCTGAGTCTATGTATGTATCCAGGGGCTAACCGCTGGCCGAGGGTTAACGGCTAGCCGCTGCTATTGAAAATGCATTGGCCGTTAGCTGCAAGCTAATCCCTACTCATACCCCTGTTTTGTCCGGTTTACACCGGGATCCCGGGATGTTTCGGACCGAGCCCCGGCCACGACATGGTCCGGGATAGAAGACAGCCTAAAACCAGGTGTTGGAGTACCTGTGCCCAGAATGACCACGTCAAACTCAGACGGCAGATCCTCCGCAGCCATGTTGTTAGCAGGGAAACACAAAGTCACGTGACAGAGTTTTTTTCCTCCTTCAAATCACTGATCGATGAATTATCGAAAATAAAATTCTTCACTTATTTTCTCCCGAGAGTCTGAAAGTGTTGCATCTTTGTTCCTGTTTGTGTGACTCGTTGATGTCATCATGAAGCAGCTCTGCCAGCTGTTCCCACATCTGTGAATCAGCAGGAAACCAGGTCTGACGTCACTGTGTCAGCAGCTGATCACAGAATAGCTGGACATGAGCTTGTAGAGTAAAATCCTCCTTTTAGACAAACACACGAATATGAAACATGCAAGTGGGGAAGGTGGTGCTGATTATCACTCATAATGAGACACAGCACATTTATATGAGTCGTTTATTCATTCTAACTTGCTGAAGTTATTGTGTTATAGGCTCTCTTTACTGTTGTCACACTGACAGTTTTCAAGTTGTTAATGAACAAAAACAATGAAACAAAAGATTTTGCTGTGAACAGACATCAGGAGGAGCTCTCCATGCAGGTGAAATAAGCCAAAAAAAACATCTGAGAAACTGCTACAATACTAGGAGTGGCCAAATCTACAGTTGTGAGGTGTGGTGTGACAACAACGACGAGGGCACCGTCTTTTCTACAAGACACTGCCGCTATCACTATTGCTGCTGGGAATACCAGGAAGCGAGGCATTCCAAATGAATGGCCAAACTCTCTTTGACCGACATTTCAAACTTTGGACTCGCTCGCAGGTCAGGTTTGATTGGAGCCAGTTGTTTGATGTCTGGGAAA